>NC_046383.1:38716607-38842402 GCF_011125445.2 Fundulus heteroclitus | reverse complement strand
AAAACCTGGAAGAAGAGCCTATCTCTCAACAGGGACCTTTCCATCTGTTAGTTGTTTCTGGCCGGTTTATTAGGTTTGACGGCACAGCACAGGACTTTCTCTCGGCCCCTGGGGCAGATAGGGCACTCCCGAATTTACCAGGGGTCTTTGCTCTACTCACACTATCTTCCCTCCTAGAATACCGTGCGGTTTGATATCTCTAAGTTAAGTAGAAACCTTTACTGTGTCTCTTTGGGCCTGGTGGGGCTCCATGAAGCCTAAATCCTGGAGCTAGGGTTAGGATCTCTGGCCAGGCTCATCCCAGAGGGCTGATTTTCACAAATGTCATTCAGGGGGTGACAGTGAGTGGATTCTGTGAGTTTGGTGTCGCTGGAGCGTTTCGTCTTGGCATGGCAGGGGCAGGAAGGGGTGGAAAAATGAGCAAAAATGAAACTTTGACACCTCATAACTCTGAGACGTTTGGTTTAATCTGGCCCAAATTTGCTATGCAGCTTCCTGTGGTAAGGTGCTACAAACCTGGAAGAGCCTATCTCTCAAAGACCTTCCATCTGTTAGTTGTTTTTGGACCGGTTATTAGGTTTGACGGCACAGCACGGCTTTCTCTCGGCCCCTGGGGCAGATAGGGACCCCGAATTACCAGGGCTTGCTCTACTCACACCCTAGAAACCGTGCGGTTTGATATCTCTAAGTTAAGTAGAACCTTTACTGGTGTCTCTTTGGGCCTGGTGGGGCTCCATGAAGCCTAAATCCTGGAGCTAGGGTTAGGATCTCTGGCCAGGCTCATCCCAGAGGGCTGATTTTCACAAATGTCATTCAGGGGGTGACAGTGAGTGGATTCTGTGAGTTTGGTGTCGCTGGAGCGTTTCGTCTTGGCATGGCAGGGGCAGGAAGGGGTGGAAAAATGAGCAAAAATGAAACTTTGACACCTCATAACTCTGAGACGTTTGGTTTAATCTGGCCCAAATTTGCTATGCAGCTTCCTGTGGTAAGGTGCTACAAACCTGGAAGAGCCTATCTCTCAAAGACCTTCCATCTGTTAGTTGTTTTTGGACCGGTTATTAGGTTTGACGGCACAGCACGGCTTTCTCTCGGCCCCTGGGGCAGATAGGGACCCCGAATTACCAGGGCTTGCTCTACTCACACCCTAGAAACCGTGCGGTTTGATATCTCTAAGTTAAGTAGAACCTTTACTGGTGTCTCTTTGGGCCTGGTGGGGCTCCATGAAGCCTAAATCCTGGAGCTAGGGTTAGGATCTCTGGCCAGGCTCATCCCAGAGGGCTGATTTTCACAAATGTCATTCAGGGGGTGACAGTGAGTGGATTCTGTGAGTTTGGTGTCGCTGGAGCGTTTCGTCTTGGCATGGCAGGGGCAGGAAGGGGTGGAAAAATGAGCAAAAATGAAACTTTGACACCTCATAACTCTGAGACGTTTGGTTTAATCTGGCCCAAATTTGCTATGCAGCTTCCTGTGGTAAGGTGCTACAAACCTGGAAGAGCCTATCTCTCAAAGACCTTCCATCTGTTAGTTGTTTTTGGACCGGTTATTAGGTTTGACGGCACAGCACGGCTTTCTCTCGGCCCCTGGGGCAGATAGGGACCCCGCATTACCAGGGCTTGCTCTACTCACACCCTAGAAACCGTGCGGTTTGATATCTCTAAGTTAAGTAGAACCTTTACTGGTGTCTCTTTGGGCCTGGTGGGGCTCCATGAAGCCTAAATCCTGGAGCTAGGGTTAGGATCTCTGGCCAGGCTCATCCCAGAGGGCTGATTTTCACAAATGTCATTCAGGGGGTGACAGTGAGTGGATTCTGTGAGTTTGGTGTCGCTGGAGCGTTTCGTCTTGGCATGGCAGGGGCAGGAAGGGGTGGAAAAATGAGCAAAAATGAAACTTTGACACCTCATAACTCTGAGACGTTTGGTTTAATCTGGCCCAAATTTGCTATGCAGCTTCCTGTGGTAAGGTGCTACAAACCTGGAAGAGCCTATCTCTCAAAGACCTTCCATCTGTTAGTTGTTTTTGGACCGGTTATTAGGTTTGACGGCACAGCACGGCTTTCTCTCGGCCCCTGGGGCAGATAGGGACCCCGCATTACCAGGGCTTGCTCTACTCACACCCTAGAAACCGTGCGGTTTGATATCTCTAAGTTAAGTAGAACCTTTACTGGTGTCTCTTTGGGCCTGGTGGGGCTCCATGAAGCCTAAATCCTGGAGCTAGGGTTAGGATCTCTGGCCAGGCTCATCCCAGAGGGCTGATTTTCACAAATGTCATTCAGGGGGTGACAGTGAGTGGATTCTGTGAGTTTGGTGTCGCTGGAGCGTTTCGTCTTGGCATGGCAGGGGCAGGAAGGGGTGGAAAAATGAGCAAAAATGAAACTTTGACACCTCATAACTCTGAGACGTTTGGTTTAATCTGGCCCAAATTTGCTATGCAGCTTCCTGTGGTAAGGTGCTACAAACCTGGAAGAGCCTATCTCTCAAAGACCTTCCATCTGTTAGTTGTTTTTGGACCGGTTATTAGGTTTGACGGCACAGCACGGCTTTCTCTCGGCCCCTGGGGCAGATAGGGACCCCGAATTACCAGGGCTTGCTCTACTCACACCCTAGAAACCGTGCGGTTTGATATCTCTAAGTTAAGTAGAACCTTTACTGGTGTCTCTTTGGGCCTGGTGGGGCTCCATGAAGCCTAAATCCTGGAGCTAGGGTTAGGATCTCTGGCCAGGCTCATCCCAGAGGGCTGATTTTCACAAATGTCATTCAGGGGGTGACAGTGAGTGGATTCTGTGAGTTTGGTGTCGCTGGAGCGTTTCGTCTTGGCATGGCAGGGGCAGGAAGGGGTGGAAAAATGAGCAAAAATGAAACTTTGACACCTCATAACTCTGAGACGTTTGGTTTAATCTGGCCCAAATTTGCTATGCAGCTTCCTGTGGTAAGGTGCTACAAACCTGGAAGAGCCTATCTCTCAAAGACCTTCCATCTGTTAGTTGTTTTTGGACCGGTTATTAGGTTTGACGGCACAGCACGGCTTTCTCTCGGCCCCTGGGGCAGATAGGGACCCCGCATTACCAGGGCTTGCTCTACTCACACCCTAGAAACCGTGCGGTTTGATATCTCTAAGTTAAGTAGAACCTTTACTGGTGTCTCTTTGGGCCTGGTGGGGCTCCATGAAGCCTAAATCCTGGAGCTAGGGTTAGGATCTCTGGCCAGGCTCATCCCAGAGGGCTGATTTTCACAAATGTCATTCAGGGGGTGACAGTGAGTGGATTCTGTGAGTTTGGTGTCGCTGGAGCGTTTCGTCTTGGCATGGCAGGGGCAGGAAGGGGTGGAAAAATGAGCAAAAATGAAACTTTGACACCTCATAACTCTGAGACGTTTGGTTTAATCTGGCCCAAATTTGCTATGCAGCTTCCTGTGGTAAGGTGCTACAAACCTGGAAGAGCCTATCTCTCAAAGACCTTCCATCTGTTAGTTGTTTTTGGACCGGTTATTAGGTTTGACGGCACAGCACGGCTTTCTCTCGGCCCCTGGGGCAGATAGGGACCCCGCATTACCAGGGCTTGCTCTACTCACACCCTAGAAACCGTGCGGTTTGATATCTCTAAGTTAAGTAGAACCTTTACTGGTGTCTCTTTGGGCCTGGTGGGGCTCCATGAAGCCTAAATCCTGGAGCTAGGGTTAGGATCTCTGGCCAGGCTCATCCCAGAGGGCTGATTTTCACAAATGTCATTCAGGGGGTGACAGTGAGTGGATTCTGTGAGTTTGGTGTCGCTGGAGCGTTTCGTCTTGGCATGGCAGGGGCAGGAAGGGGTGGAAAAATGAGCAAAAATGAAACTTTGACACCTCATAACTCTGAGACGTTTGGTTTAATCTGGCCCAAATTTGCTATGCAGCTTCCTGTGGTAAGGTGCTACAAACCTGGAAGAGCCTATCTCTCAAAGACCTTCCATCTGTTAGTTGTTTTTGGACCGGTTATTAGGTTTGACGGCACAGCACGGCTTTCTCTCGGCCCCTGGGGCAGATAGGGACCCCGCATTACCAGGGCTTGCTCTACTCACACCCTAGAAACCGTGCGGTTTGATATCTCTAAGTTAAGTAGAACCTTTACTGGTGTCTCTTTGGGCCTGGTGGGGCTCCATGAAGCCTAAATCCTGGAGCTAGGGTTAGGATCTCTGGCCAGGCTCATCCCAGAGGGCTGATTTTCACAAATGTCATTCAGGGGGTGACAGTGAGTGGATTCTGTGAGTTTGGTGTCGCTGGAGCGTTTCGTCTTGGCATGGCAGGGGCAGGAAGGGGTGGAAAAATGAGCAAAAATGAAACTTTGACACCTCATAACTCTGAGACGTTTGGTTTAATCTGGCCCAAATTTGCTATGCAGCTTCCTGTGGTAAGGTGCTACAAACCTGGAAGAGCCTATCTCTCAAAGACCTTCCATCTGTTAGTTGTTTTTGGACCGGTTATTAGGTTTGACGGCACAGCACGGCTTTCTCTCGGCCCCTGGGGCAGATAGGGACCCCGCATTACCAGGGCTTGCTCTACTCACACCCTAGAAACCGTGCGGTTTGATATCTCTAAGTTAAGTAGAACCTTTACTGGTGTCTCTTTGGGCCTGGTGGGGCTCCATGAAGCCTAAATCCTGGAGCTAGGGTTAGGATCTCTGGCCAGGCTCATCCCAGAGGGCTGATTTTCACAAATGTCATTCAGGGGGTGACAGTGAGTGGATTCTGTGAGTTTGGTGTCGCTGGAGCGTTTCGTCTTGGCATGGCAGGGGCAGGAAGGGGTGGAAAAATGAGCAAAAATGAAACTTTGACACCTCATAACTCTGAGACGTTTGGTTTAATCTGGCCCAAATTTGCTATGCAGCTTCCTGTGGTAAGGTGCTACAAACCTGGAAGAGCCTATCTCTCAAAGACCTTCCATCTGTTAGTTGTTTTTGGACCGGTTATTAGGTTTGACGGCACAGCACGGCTTTCTCTCGGCCCCTGGGGCAGATAGGGACCCCGCATTACCAGGGCTTGCTCTACTCACACCCTAGAAACCGTGCGGTTTGATATCTCTAAGTTAAGTAGAACCTTTACTGGTGTCTCTTTGGGCCTGGTGGGGCTCCATGAAGCCTAAATCCTGGAGCTAGGGTTAGGATCTCTGGCCAGGCTCATCCCAGAGGGCTGATTTTCACAAATGTCATTCAGGGGGTGACAGTGAGTGGATTCTGTGAGTTTGGTGTCGCTGGAGCGTTTCGTCTTGGCATGGCAGGGGCAGGAAGGGGTGGAAAAATGAGCAAAAATGAAACTTTGACACCTCATAACTCTGAGACGTTTGGTTTAATCTGGCCCAAATTTGCTATGCAGCTTCCTGTGGTAAGGTGCTACAAACCTGGAAGAGCCTATCTCTCAAAGACCTTCCATCTGTTAGTTGTTTTTGGACCGGTTATTAGGTTTGACGGCACAGCACGGCTTTCTCTCGGCCCCTGGGGCAGATAGGGACCCCGAATTACCAGGGCTTGCTCTACTCACACCCTAGAAACCGTGCGGTTTGATATCTCTAAGTTAAGTAGAACCTTTACTGGTGTCTCTTTGGGCCTGGTGGGGCTCCATGAAGCCTAAATCCTGGAGCTAGGGTTAGGATCTCTGGCCAGGCTCATCCCAGAGGGCTGATTTTCACAAATGTCATTCAGGGGGTGACAGTGAGTGGATTCTGTGAGTTTGGTGTCGCTGGAGCGTTTCGTCTTGGCATGGCAGGGGCAGGAAGGGGTGGAAAAATGAGCAAAAATGAAACTTTGACACCTCATAACTCTGAGACGTTTGGTTTAATCTGGCCCAAATTTGCTATGCAGCTTCCTGTGGTAAGGTGCTACAAACCTGGAAGAGCCTATCTCTCAAAGACCTTCCATCTGTTAGTTGTTTTTGGACCGGTTATTAGGTTTGACGGCACAGCACGGCTTTCTCTCGGCCCCTGGGGCAGATAGGGACCCCGAATTACCAGGGCTTGCTCTACTCACACCCTAGAAACCGTGCGGTTTGATATCTCTAAGTTAAGTAGAACCTTTACTGGTGTCTCTTTGGGCCTGGTGGGGCTCCATGAAGCCTAAATCCTGGAGCTAGGGTTAGGATCTCTGGCCAGGCTCATCCCAGAGGGCTGATTTTCACAAATGTCATTCAGGGGGTGACAGTGAGTGGATTCTGTGAGTTTGGTGTCGCTGGAGCGTTTCGTCTTGGCATGGCAGGGGCAGGAAGGGGTGGAAAAATGAGCAAAAATGAAACTTTGACACCTCATAACTCTGAGACGTTTGGTTTAATCTGGCCCAAATTTGCTATGCAGCTTCCTGTGGTAAGGTGCTACAAACCTGGAAGAGCCTATCTCTCAAAGACCTTCCATCTGTTAGTTGTTTTTGGACCGGTTATTAGGTTTGACGGCACAGCACGGCTTTCTCTCGGCCCCTGGGGCAGATAGGGACCCCGCATTACCAGGGCTTGCTCTACTCACACCCTAGAAACCGTGCGGTTTGATATCTCTAAGTTAAGTAGAACCTTTACTGGTGTCTCTTTGGGCCTGGTGGGGCTCCATGAAGCCTAAATCCTGGAGCTAGGGTTAGGATCTCTGGCCAGGCTCATCCCAGAGGGCTGATTTTCACAAATGTCATTCAGGGGGTGACAGTGAGTGGATTCTGTGAGTTTGGTGTCGCTGGAGCGTTTCGTCTTGGCATGGCAGGGGCAGGAAGGGGTGGAAAAATGAGCAAAAATGAAACTTTGACACCTCATAACTCTGAGACGTTTGGTTTAATCTGGCCCAAATTTGCTATGCAGCTTCCTGTGGTAAGGTGCTACAAACCTGGAAGAGCCTATCTCTCAAAGACCTTCCATCTGTTAGTTGTTTTTGGACCGGTTATTAGGTTTGACGGCACAGCACGGCTTTCTCTCGGCCCCTGGGGCAGATAGGGACCCCGCATTACCAGGGCTTGCTCTACTCACACCCTAGAAACCGTGCGGTTTGATATCTCTAAGTTAAGTAGAACCTTTACTGGTGTCTCTTTGGGCCTGGTGGGGCTCCATGAAGCCTAAATCCTGGAGCTAGGGTTAGGATCTCTGGCCAGGCTCATCCCAGAGGGCTGATTTTCACAAATGTCATTCAGGGGGTGACAGTGAGTGGATTCTGTGAGTTTGGTGTCGCTGGAGCGTTTCGTCTTGGCATGGCAGGGGCAGGAAGGGGTGGAAAAATGAGCAAAAATGAAACTTTGACACCTCATAACTCTGAGACGTTTGGTTTAATCTGGCCCAAATTTGCTATGCAGCTTCCTGTGGTAAGGTGCTACAAACCTGGAAGAGCCTATCTCTCAAAGACCTTCCATCTGTTAGTTGTTTTTGGACCGGTTATTAGGTTTGACGGCACAGCACGGCTTTCTCTCGGCCCCTGGGGCAGATAGGGACCCCGAATTACCAGGGCTTGCTCTACTCACACCCTAGAAACCGTGCGGTTTGATATCTCTAAGTTAAGTAGAACCTTTACTGGTGTCTCTTTGGGCCTGGTGGGGCTCCATGAAGCCTAAATCCTGGAGCTAGGGTTAGGATCTCTGGCCAGGCTCATCCCAGAGGGCTGATTTTCACAAATGTCATTCAGGGGGTGACAGTGAGTGGATTCTGTGAGTTTGGTGTCGCTGGAGCGTTTCGTCTTGGCATGGCAGGGGCAGGAAGGGGTGGAAAAATGAGCAAAAATGAAACTTTGACACCTCATAACTCTGAGACGTTTGGTTTAATCTGGCCCAAATTTGCTATGCAGCTTCCTGTGGTAAGGTGCTACAAACCTGGAAGAGCCTATCTCTCAAAGACCTTCCATCTGTTAGTTGTTTTTGGACCGGTTATTAGGTTTGACGGCACAGCACGGCTTTCTCTCGGCCCCTGGGGCAGATAGGGACCCCGAATTACCAGGGCTTGCTCTACTCACACCCTAGAAACCGTGCGGTTTGATATCTCTAAGTTAAGTAGAACCTTTACTGGTGTCTCTTTGGGCCTGGTGGGGCTCCATGAAGCCTAAATCCTGGAGCTAGGGTTAGGATCTCTGGCCAGGCTCATCCCAGAGGGCTGATTTTCACAAATGTCATTCAGGGGGTGACAGTGAGTGGATTCTGTGAGTTTGGTGTCGCTGGAGCGTTTCGTCTTGGCATGGCAGGGGCAGGAAGGGGTGGAAAAATGAGCAAAAATGAAACTTTGACACCTCATAACTCTGAGACGTTTGGTTTAATCTGGCCCAAATTTGCTATGCAGCTTCCTGTGGTAAGGTGCTACAAACCTGGAAGAGCCTATCTCTCAAAGACCTTCCATCTGTTAGTTGTTTTTGGACCGGTTATTAGGTTTGACGGCACAGCACGGCTTTCTCTCGGCCCCTGGGGCAGATAGGGACCCCGAATTACCAGGGCTTGCTCTACTCACACCCTAGAAACCGTGCGGTTTGATATCTCTAAGTTAAGTAGAACCTTTACTGGTGTCTCTTTGGGCCTGGTGGGGCTCCATGAAGCCTAAATCCTGGAGCTAGGGTTAGGATCTCTGGCCAGGCTCATCCCAGAGGGCTGATTTTCACAAATGTCATTCAGGGGGTGACAGTGAGTGGATTCTGTGAGTTTGGTGTCGCTGGAGCGTTTCGTCTTGGCATGGCAGGGGCAGGAAGGGGTGGAAAAATGAGCAAAAATGAAACTTTGACACCTCATAACTCTGAGACGTTTGGTTTAATCTGGCCCAAATTTGCTATGCAGCTTCCTGTGGTAAGGTGCTACAAACCTGGAAGAGCCTATCTCTCAAAGACCTTCCATCTGTTAGTTGTTTTTGGACCGGTTATTAGGTTTGACGGCACAGCACGGCTTTCTCTCGGCCCCTGGGGCAGATAGGGACCCCGAATTACCAGGGCTTGCTCTACTCACACCCTAGAAACCGTGCGGTTTGATATCTCTAAGTTAAGTAGAACCTTTACTGGTGTCTCTTTGGGCCTGGTGGGGCTCCATGAAGCCTAAATCCTGGAGCTAGGGTTAGGATCTCTGGCCAGGCTCATCCCAGAGGGCTGATTTTCACAAATGTCATTCAGGGGGTGACAGTGAGTGGATTCTGTGAGTTTGGTGTCGCTGGAGCGTTTCGTCTTGGCATGGCAGGGGCAGGAAGGGGTGGAAAAATGAGCAAAAATGAAACTTTGACACCTCATAACTCTGAGACGTTTGGTTTAATCTGGCCCAAATTTGCTATGCAGCTTCCTGTGGTAAGGTGCTACAAACCTGGAAGAGCCTATCTCTCAAAGACCTTCCATCTGTTAGTTGTTTTTGGACCGGTTATTAGGTTTGACGGCACAGCACGGCTTTCTCTCGGCCCCTGGGGCAGATAGGGACCCCGAATTACCAGGGCTTGCTCTACTCACACCCTAGAAACCGTGCGGTTTGATATCTCTAAGTTAAGTAGAACCTTTACTGGTGTCTCTTTGGGCCTGGTGGGGCTCCATGAAGCCTAAATCCTGGAGCTAGGGTTAGGATCTCTGGCCAGGCTCATCCCAGAGGGCTGATTTTCACAAATGTCATTCAGGGGGTGACAGTGAGTGGATTCTGTGAGTTTGGTGTCGCTGGAGCGTTTCGTCTTGGCATGGCAGGGGCAGGAAGGGGTGGAAAAATGAGCAAAAATGAAACTTTGACACCTCATAACTCTGAGACGTTTGGTTTAATCTGGCCCAAATTTGCTATGCAGCTTCCTGTGGTAAGGTGCTACAAACCTGGAAGAGCCTATCTCTCAAAGACCTTCCATCTGTTAGTTGTTTTTGGACCGGTTATTAGGTTTGACGGCACAGCACGGCTTTCTCTCGGCCCCTGGGGCAGATAGGGACCCCGAATTACCAGGGCTTGCTCTACTCACACCCTAGAAACCGTGCGGTTTGATATCTCTAAGTTAAGTAGAACCTTTACTGGTGTCTCTTTGGGCCTGGTGGGGCTCCATGAAGCCTAAATCCTGGAGCTAGGGTTAGGATCTCTGGCCAGGCTCATCCCAGAGGGCTGATTTTCACAAATGTCATTCAGGGGGTGACAGTGAGTGGATTCTGTGAGTTTGGTGTCGCTGGAGCGTTTCGTCTTGGCATGGCAGGGGCAGGAAGGGGTGGAAAAATGAGCAAAAATGAAACTTTGACACCTCATAACTCTGAGACGTTTGGTTTAATCTGGCCCAAATTTGCTATGCAGCTTCCTGTGGTAAGGTGCTACAAACCTGGAAGAGCCTATCTCTCAAAGACCTTCCATCTGTTAGTTGTTTTTGGACCGGTTATTAGGTTTGACGGCACAGCACGGCTTTCTCTCGGCCCCTGGGGCAGATAGGGACCCCGAATTACCAGGGCTTGCTCTACTCACACCCTAGAAACCGTGCGGTTTGATATCTCTAAGTTAAGTAGAACCTTTACTGGTGTCTCTTTGGGCCTGGTGGGGCTCCATGAAGCCTAAATCCTGGAGCTAGGGTTAGGATCTCTGGCCAGGCTCATCCCAGAGGGCTGATTTTCACAAATGTCATTCAGGGGGTGACAGTGAGTGGATTCTGTGAGTTTGGTGTCGCTGGAGCGTTTCGTCTTGGCATGGCAGGGGCAGGAAGGGGTGGAAAAATGAGCAAAAATGAAACTTTGACACCTCATAACTCTGAGACGTTTGGTTTAATCTGGCCCAAATTTGCTATGCAGCTTCCTGTGGTAAGGTGCTACAAACCTGGAAGAGCCTATCTCTCAAAGACCTTCCATCTGTTAGTTGTTTTTGGACCGGTTATTAGGTTTGACGGCACAGCACGGCTTTCTCTCGGCCCCTGGGGCAGATAGGGACCCCGAATTACCAGGGCTTGCTCTACTCACACCCTAGAAACCGTGCGGTTTGATATCTCTAAGTTAAGTAGAACCTTTACTGGTGTCTCTTTGGGCCTGGTGGGGCTCCATGAAGCCTAAATCCTGGAGCTAGGGTTAGGATCTCTGGCCAGGCTCATCCCAGAGGGCTGATTTTCACAAATGTCATTCAGGGGGTGACAGTGAGTGGATTCTGTGAGTTTGGTGTCGCTGGAGCGTTTCGTCTTGGCATGGCAGGGGCAGGAAGGGGTGGAAAAATGAGCAAAAATGAAACTTTGACACCTCATAACTCTGAGACGTTTGGTTTAATCTGGCCCAAATTTGCTATGCAGCTTCCTGTGGTAAGGTGCTACAAACCTGGAAGAGCCTATCTCTCAAAGACCTTCCATCTGTTAGTTGTTTTTGGACCGGTTATTAGGTTTGACGGCACAGCACGGCTTTCTCTCGGCCCCTGGGGCAGATAGGGACCCCGAATTACCAGGGCTTGCTCTACTCACACCCTAGAAACCGTGCGGTTTGATATCTCTAAGTTAAGTAGAACCTTTACTGGTGTCTCTTTGGGCCTGGTGGGGCTCCATGAAGCCTAAATCCTGGAGCTAGGGTTAGGATCTCTGGCCAGGCTCATCCCAGAGGGCTGATTTTCACAAATGTCATTCAGGGGGTGACAGTGAGTGGATTCTGTGAGTTTGGTGTCGCTGGAGCGTTTCGTCTTGGCATGGCAGGGGCAGGAAGGGGTGGAAAAATGAGCAAAAATGAAACTTTGACACCTCATAACTCTGAGACGTTTGGTTTAATCTGGCCCAAATTTGCTATGCAGCTTCCTGTGGTAAGGTGCTACAAACCTGGAAGAGCCTATCTCTCAAAGACCTTCCATCTGTTAGTTGTTTTTGGACCGGTTATTAGGTTTGACGGCACAGCACGGCTTTCTCTCGGCCCCTGGGGCAGATAGGGACCCCGAATTACCAGGGCTTGCTCTACTCACACCCTAGAAACCGTGCGGTTTGATATCTCTAAGTTAAGTAGAACCTTTACTGGTGTCTCTTTGGGCCTGGTGGGGCTCCATGAAGCCTAAATCCTGGAGCTAGGGTTAGGATCTCTGGCCAGGCTCATCCCAGAGGGCTGATTTTCACAAATGTCATTCAGGGGGTGACAGTGAGTGGATTCTGTGAGTTTGGTGTCGCTGGAGCGTTTCGTCTTGGCATGGCAGGGGCAGGAAGGGGTGGAAAAATGAGCAAAAATGAAACTTTGACACCTCATAACTCTGAGACGTTTGGTTTAATCTGGCCCAAATTTGCTATGCAGCTTCCTGTGGTAAGGTGCTACAAACCTGGAAGAGCCTATCTCTCAAAGACCTTCCATCTGTTAGTTGTTTTTGGACCGGTTATTAGGTTTGACGGCACAGCACGGCTTTCTCTCGGCCCCTGGGGCAGATAGGGACCCCGAATTACCAGGGCTTGCTCTACTCACACCCTAGAAACCGTGCGGTTTGATATCTCTAAGTTAAGTAGAACCTTTACTGGTGTCTCTTTGGGCCTGGTGGGGCTCCATGAAGCCTAAATCCTGGAGCTAGGGTTAGGATCTCTGGCCAGGCTCATCCCAGAGGGCTGATTTTCACAAATGTCATTCAGGGGGTGACAGTGAGTGGATTCTGTGAGTTTGGTGTCGCTGGAGCGTTTCGTCTTGGCATGGCAGGGGCAGGAAGGGGTGGAAAAATGAGCAAAAATGAAACTTTGACACCTCATAACTCTGAGACGTTTGGTTTAATCTGGCCCAAATTTGCTATGCAGCTTCCTGTGGTAAGGTGCTACAAACCTGGAAGAGCCTATCTCTCAAAGACCTTCCATCTGTTAGTTGTTTTTGGACCGGTTATTAGGTTTGACGGCACAGCACGGCTTTCTCTCGGCCCCTGGGGCAGATAGGGACCCCGAATTACCAGGGCTTGCTCTACTCACACCCTAGAAACCGTGCGGTTTGATATCTCTAAGTTAAGTAGAACCTTTACTGGTGTCTCTTTGGGCCTGGTGGGGCTCCATGAAGCCTAAATCCTGGAGCTAGGGTTAGGATCTCTGGCCAGGCTCATCCCAGAGGGCTGATTTTCACAAATGTCATTCAGGGGGTGACAGTGAGTGGATTCTGTGAGTTTGGTGTCGCTGGAGCGTTTCGTCTTGGCATGGCAGGGGCAGGAAGGGGTGGAAAAATGAGCAAAAATGAAACTTTGACACCTCATAACTCTGAGACGTTTGGTTTAATCTGGCCCAAATTTGCTATGCAGCTTCCTGTGGTAAGGTGCTACAAACCTGGAAGAGCCTATCTCTCAAAGACCTTCCATCTGTTAGTTGTTTTTGGACCGGTTATTAGGTTTGACGGCACAGCACGGCTTTCTCTCGGCCCCTGGGGCAGATAGGGACCCCGAATTACCAGGGCTTGCTCTACTCACACCCTAGAAACCGTGCGGTTTGATATCTCTAAGTTAAGTAGAACCTTTACTGGTGTCTCTTTGGGCCTGGTGGGGCTCCATGAAGCCTAAATCCTGGAGCTAGGGTTAGGATCTCTGGCCAGGCTCATCCCAGAGGGCTGATTTTCACAAATGTCATTCAGGGGGTGACAGTGAGTGGATTCTGTGAGTTTGGTGTCGCTGGAGCGTTTCGTCTTGGCATGGCAGGGGCAGGAAGGGGTGGAAAAATGAGCAAAAATGAAACTTTGACACCTCATAACTCTGAGACGTTTGGTTTAATCTGGCCCAAATTTGCTATGCAGCTTCCTGTGGTAAGGTGCTACAAACCTGGAAGAGCCTATCTCTCAAAGACCTTCCATCTGTTAGTTGTTTTTGGACCGGTTATTAGGTTTGACGGCACAGCACGGCTTTCTCTCGGCCCCTGGGGCAGATAGGGACCCCGAATTACCAGGGCTTGCTCTACTCACACCCTAGAAACCGTGCGGTTTGATATCTCTAAGTTAAGTAGAACCTTTACTGGTGTCTCTTTGGGCCTGGTGGGGCTCCATGAAGCCTAAATCCTGGAGCTAGGGTTAGGATCTCTGGCCAGGCTCATCCCAGAGGGCTGATTTTCACAAATGTCATTCAGGGGGTGACAGTGAGTGGATTCTGTGAGTTTGGTGTCGCTGGAGCGTTTCGTCTTGGCATGGCAGGGGCAGGAAGGGGTGGAAAAATGAGCAAAAATGAAACTTTGACACCTCATAACTCTGAGACGTTTGGTTTAATCTGGCCCAAATTTGCTATGCAGCTTCCTGTGGTAAGGTGCTACAAACCTGGAAGAGCCTATCTCTCAAAGACCTTCCATCTGTTAGTTGTTTTTGGACCGGTTATTAGGTTTGACGGCACAGCACGGCTTTCTCTCGGCCCCTGGGGCAGATAGGGACCCCGAATTACCAGGGCTTGCTCTACTCACACCCTAGAAACCGTGCGGTTTGATATCTCTAAGTTAAGTAGAACCTTTACTGGTGTCTCTTTGGGCCTGGTGGGGCTCCATGAAGCCTAAATCCTGGAGCTAGGGTTAGGATCTCTGGCCAGGCTCATCCCAGAGGGCTTGCTCTACTCACACCCTAGAAACCGTGCGGTTTGATATCTGAGTGATTCTCACGAAATCAGACTCATGAGGTGGCATTAAGGATTGTGATGAACAGATAAATGTTATCAATTTGGGAAAACACTGGTTTATAAACATATCATCATAGGCTATATTGGAAGTGATTAAAAGAAGACATTTTGATATTTTAAATAATGTATTTTTTACAATTTAATGTGAAATTCTCAGTACGGCAACACGTCCATTACTGAATCGCGGCTCTTCAACTACATAATTTTAATATTTAACATAAATAAATAATAAAAAACTTAAATGTATTTCATAAGGTAAATTGTTACATTCAATAAAACGTTATTGCTTGGAATTCACTGGTAAAAGAAAAGAAAATATTTAGAAAAAGAACTTTGGTCACACCCAATATTCTCAGCCTCCGCAACAATTTTCAAGCACCATTTAAGACCACAAGGAACAGACAAAAAACAGCCATTTTGAGAGGGGGGACACCTTTTACTGTAACACCCAAGATGGCTATCAGGTAAGCACCTCATTTTATATCTCTCCAGATAAATGTTAAAAACTTGGTTGTCAGCAAGCATACACAACTTTTTGTATCTCATTACCGAAACAGCAAGTTTTCAATGTTTAAAAAAAATTAAAATTTTATTGTGTTTTGGGAATTTTTAAGGTTTTTAAAGTCTAAATACAAAAAGCTAGCAAAGGTTTAGCCTAGCATCATGGTGGCCCCAGAGAGGCCCCAGAAGGTCAAGGTCACTCAGGCTCCGCAACAGCTTTCTCACACACCGCAACAATTAAAAGCCTGTTGCGGTGGAGAGATTCACTGTTGCGGTAATGAGAAATTAATGTTTTAAGTGACATGAACTTATATTATATTTATTATTTATTTATATTATTTATTTATTATTATTTATATTATTACTTGTTATTTATTTACTTATAATTTATTTATTAATTTACTTGATATATAGTATAGTATATAGTATATTGTATATTATAGTATCTATGTCATAGTTTGTATTTATTTATATATAAAATATTTATTTATTTACACACACGTATATATCATCAATACTTATTAACAGTTTTTCTTTTTATCTTATTCAGAAATTATATGGGTGCAGCTGTGGTCCTTTGTAATTGAGCACTGGCCTGCTATATAAATCCGTTTATTATATGAATTTTCATCATTTCATGTCATTGCATTGTATCATGTCATTTTGAGATAAGTTTAATATACATTGCATAATAGAATGTGTGGTTCAATGTAACAACTCTATGATATGGCTATCCATATAAGCTCTCTTTGTAAATAGTAAAGTAATATTTTTACATTTTAAAATCAACTGTAATATGCTATGTCATTTCATTTCCTAACAGACAGGAATCTGTTCTGAATAAAAAGGCATCCGCCAAGGCTAGGCTGGCTAAGTTCAGAGAGAAAATCTACAGCAATCCTGAGCTACTTGAGGAGTACAGACGGAAAGAGAGAGAGAGGTTCGGGGTGACAGGGAGATAATAGGGACACACACACACACACACACACACACACACACAGGTTGAGACAGACTGTGAAAGACAGGCGAGTACATGAGGCTGAGGCAGATGTGCATGCGCTCACACATGGACACACAATGAAGTCCAAATATAAATAACAATGGTTGTGCACATAACTTTCATTTGTGTAATGACTGTTCTGTAACACAAATCTTGGGTTCTTCTTTCAGGTATCACAAACGTAAGGAGAGTGGTAAAGTGAAGACTGTCAAGGACCTTACGAAAAGAGAGCATGAGAAAAAAAAACTCAAGTGGAGACAATATTCAGCGAAAAGCTACAAGAACAAAAAAACAAACCCAATGTGTTCTCAATCTCACTCCAGATTCTTCTGTGAGTGAATTAAGTGATTCTTCAGCAATAGCTGAAGTAAATAAGCCAACACCTGAGGATCACGTATCAATACAAGACGATGTACCAACACCACCACTGCTGTCATCAACCCCAAAGAGAAGCACAATCAGAAAGAAATCAAAAGTTGTCAACAGATTGAGGACCAAACTGAGACAAGCAGAAGAGGAATTGAAAAAAAAGAAAGAAAAGAAATGCAGAATCTCAACAAGAAATTTAGGAGACTTCAAGCTCGAAGGGTGACTGTGACCAAGCAGATTGCCACGACAGCAAAAAACAAAAAAGTCAGGCAGCAGAAAGGTGGCATTTCGCTCAACAGCAAGAGGAAAGGCCTGTTGAAAATGGTACATTCTTTCCTCCATAGGGATGATGTATCCACTGTGGTCAACGGAAAATCTGGGGAGATGCGGCGGAGAGGAGTGATCCATAGGAAAAGGCACTTGTGTGACACAATGGCTAACCTGCACAAGAAGTTTTGTGGTGAAAACCTGCATCAAAATGTGTCTAAGGCGCATTTCTTTAAGCTTAGACCGTTTTGGATTGTCAGGCCAAAAGTTGCTGACAGGGATACATGTGCATGCAAGCTGCATGAAAATTTCCATTTCAAAATAAAAAAGTTACACCAGCTTGGAGTTTTGGAATCATCTTGCGCAGGTGATGTCGTACAGTCAGTTGTGTGCAACACCAACAACATTGACTGTATGTACAATCGTTGTGAGGCCTGCAAAGACAGAGTGATTCCAACAGCACTTGATGTGGAGAACAAGGGCAACATAATCACCTGGCAGGAGTGGGTGACAAGGTCTATCACAGTGGAGAGGACTGGGAAAGCTGCAACCAGGGAGAAAGAAGTGAAGAACACCGCACTTGAAACCCGAAGTACTTCCATTGAGAGGTTGGTAGCTCTTACCACGGAACATCTCCCCAACTTTGCCGCACATATCTTCAATATCAGGCACCAGTTTTCCGCTCTCAAGACGATGAAGGATAGCATCCATGATGATGATGTGATGGTCCATATCGATTACAGCGAAAATTGGAGCTGCAAGTATACGCGGGAAGTGAAGGATACCCATTTCGGAGGTGGGAACCAGCAGGTAACCCTCCACACTGGTGTGTTCTACAACAGTAAAGGCAGGGTGGAAGCCTTTGCATCAGTGTCTGCCAGCCTCCAGCACAATGCAACAGCAACATGGGCCCACCTGGAACCTGTTTTGAGATACATCCGCCAACAACACCCCAATGTATGCAACATACATTTTGTTTCTGATGGCCCAACATCCCAATACAGAAACAGAAATTCGTTCTACTTGGCCTCCACTGTACCATTCCTTCATGGATTTAAATACGTGACATGGAACTTCGCAGAGGCGTCTCATGGAAAAGGAGCCCCAGATGGCGTGGGGGCAGCCTTAAAAAACCTGGCAGACCGAATAGTGGCATACGGCCAAAGCATCCCAGATGCAGATACTCTGTTTCAGCAGCTGACCCTGAACTCCTCGGTAACTCTATTCCAGGTGTGTGTGTGTGTGTGTGTGTGTGTGTAACTATGTTCTAGGCTATATTGCACATTGTAGATTGTTTGGTTGAACACCATTTCAATCTTCTGTGAAATGCCTGTGACTTAAGAAACTGATAATGAAGTTCACTGTGACTTTGACAGGTGTCAGAGGACAAAATTAAAGAGAGGGGTGAATTGCTTCCTCCACACCTTAAACCAGTCCCAGGGACAATGAAAATCCACCAAGTAGGTCAAAATTAATATATTTAAGTGCTCACATAACAAGTCACACTAGCCACATACTGTAAGTTAGTACATTCAAGATATCATTATGTTGCCATCCTAATCACATTTCCATAAATTAGTAAATCAGTAGATAAATTACTAAAACTGTTTTTGTTAATCTATACAACAGCTGATGTCCACCACTCCTGGGGTAGTTCACACGAGGGAAATGTCATGTTTCTGTCAGAAAAATTGTGAGTGCTTCTCTCCATCACGCCATGCATTTGCGGAGGAAGACGACGTTTCCACAAAGCCACCAGAGGCTTCCATAGAGGTTGGCCAGTGGGTCCTTGTGGAATACGATGCAGATCTGTTCCCGGGTGTAGTTACACAGGTAAAAAAAATATTTCAAGGCATTACTTTCAGGTGAAACTACATTGTCAGGCTAGTTTAGTCGCCAAGTTTCAAATGAGTGCTGGAGAGGCAAGTTGATGGCACTCTCTTAAAATTATTCTTTCTAAAATACAGATTGCAGATGACCAGTATGAGGTGGACACTATGAACTGCGCTGGAGAAAACCGATTTTATGTGCCATCAATTAAGTTTTCTGGGGAAAAGGTGTGGTACTACCGCCACAACATCAAAGACCAAATTCCCAAGCCTCTGCCAGTCACTTCCTCTGCAAGGCATTTTTGTGTTTTACCTGATATTTGGGCTAAACACAAGCTGCGCACCTGATGCATATTGTGATGTATGAGATGAGATGAGATGAGCACAATGAGATGTTGTAATGATCATTTTGTATGTAAACATTCCATTTCGATTTATATCTACATTGATGTGTATTGTTTTCATGAATTTAATGTTTCACAGTTGTGTAATGAGATGTATTGATTATATTGTATTTAAACATTCCTTTTCCATTTATGTCTACATTTATGCTTATATTTTTAATGAATTTATGTCTGAGGTACTGAGGTACAGTATGCTGGAATGTGTTTTATTAAAATACACAGTTCAAAATGGGATATTTTCATTCTTTCTGAGAATAATTTTCAACAGAAAATGCCACATTTACTTCTCCATACAAAACTCTAAATTTAAATTTAAATTTAAATTAAAAGAATTTGTTATATATTCCCAGCATTCACACTCTGTGTTTGTTGTGTAAAGTGTTATGGTGAATTAAGTAGGAATCTCATTACTGAAACTTTGACACTCATTTCCGAAACACCTTTCTCTTTACCGCAACACAGGTTTATTTACTTATTATTTTGCTGTTGTAAAACAAATTCTAGTTTATAATGGTATTTGGATAAATTGTATTTCTTCATTTGTCATCTGTATTAAATAAGTAATTATACATTTGAATTTTCAGTTAAATATCCTGAAAAAACAGGACATGAATCATGAAATATGTTGCGGTAATGAGACAAATCATAAAATTGAAATAAAATGGGAAACTTATAAATATAATATTTTCTGGGCTATATACATATATGGGCACAACTGTTAATAATATCTATTAAAAAATTAAAATAGTTGTAACTTTTAAACCATATCTATTCTATGTTATCATGTTGTGGTGCTGAGAATTTATGTGCTCTGACTGACTAAAATGCTCCAAAATATACAGAAAAAAATGAATATATATATATATATATATATATATATATATATATATTTAGGTGTTTTAAGAAGTTTAGACCCTAATCTTGCATAACAAAAAGAAAAATTGTATTCAAATGCCATTTTAAAATTTTCAAGTGTGAACCGTTTTAAATCTGTTTTTCATGAGAATCGCCCAGCCTAACCAACACTCAGAAGCTTTGCCTTTAACGGTTACGCACACCACCAGGCGGGCGCCTTCTTCAACTTCTTCAGAAGTTGAACGTTTCTAGTTAAAATTATGCTATTTACAAATTAACAATTTTATCTTTGTTATATCTTTAACTCAGAAGTTTTGTATTATTATGTTGCCAACAAATGTCTATACTAGCAAAGTGAAATTTATAAATGGTGACAAGAATATTAAAACAAAATTCTAAAAGATAAATGGAGTTGTATAACACCAAGAGTTATTATAAGGATTTTTTTAAATCCAATTTCAATTGTACTGCTTACTGACTGTTAGGAACAGGTTTTTGTATAAAATGTAAATGCTAAAATATTACTACTGCTATTTTGCCAATCCTTCTAAGTGACATTAATTTTGTGTAATTTTCAGATATTTCACAGTCTGCTGCTGCTGGTCTATCTCAGCCAATGTTGAAGGTTTTTCCTCGAACAATGCAAGGTGATTGGAAAAGGTGCTACAGAGATGACTGGTATTAAATGTATCCATGGCTTGATTATTCGCAAAGCCAAGACACCTCTTACTGTTTTGCATGTAGACATTTCTCTCTCCCAAATATGCCAGCATCTGTTTTTACTTCATTCTCTGGATTCTGCCATTGGAAAAAGGCAATGTACAAAGATGCAGGTTTCAAATTACATGAAATGTCTGAAGGTCATGTCAACTCCATGTTTGCAAGGGGAGAGCATAAAAAGCATAAAACACCTCTATTTGTGACACCATTATAAAGCATTCAGAAAAAAGATTCAGGAGAATTAGAAGTACATTAAAACTGTTGCTGACGTACTTCTATTAACTGCTACACAAAACATTGCCCAAGGAGGTCACTGTGAGACTGAAGAGGTAGAAAATAAAGGCAACTTTTTAGAAATGTTAGAACTGATTGCAAAGTATGACCCACTGGTTAAAAAATAAATAAACGGAAGGCAGAATGCCAAGTACACAAGTTCATTAATACAGAATGAAATATTGGCATGCTTGGCCAATATGGTCCGTGAAGACATAATTCATGAAGTGAAGAAAAGTAAAGTTTTCTCAGTGATCGCTGATGAGACCAAAGACCTAAAAAAGAAGAAGATTTCACTGGTTCTTCGTTATTACTACAACAGAGCAGTGCATGAAAGCTTTGTTAACTTTCAACAAGCAACCAAGTTAGATGCAGAAGGACTTAAGGACAGAATAGTCCACTGTTTGGAAAGACATGGACCTGAGTACAGATCCAACCTTGTTGGACAAGGCTACGATGCAGTGTCTGTAATGAGTGGGCAGCATTCTGGGGTGGCAGCGAGAATAAAAGCTGAAGCAAAACATGCAGTCTATGTACATTGTAATGCCCATTGACTTAACCTGGTACTTGTAGATGCTGTGAAGGCAGTCCCAGAAGCAGATTGCTTTCTTTCCTCAATGCAGAAGATATATGTTTACATGTCTGGTTCCTATGTTGATCAGAAGTGGCTGGATACACAAAAAATAATGTATGGAGGTCAGCCAAGGGAGTTACAGAAGCTCAGTGATACCAGATGGGCATGTAGATACATGGCCTGCAAAAGTCTAATGGAGCGTTTACCAGCTGTACTTTGTGTTCTTCATGATATAGCTGAGGAAAATATGGGAGAAAGCACTGTATCAGTTAGACCTAAGCTTTGTTAGTCTTCTTGCAACTTTCCGAAGGCTACTTGGGGATGCAAAGTTGCTTTCAGACACCCTTCAGTCTCCTTCACTTGAACTTGATATGGCGGTGGACTTGGTGAATGCTCTCAAAGATTCCCTTCAGGAGTACAGAAGTAAATCATTTACTGATGTTCTGTGGAAAGATATAGTTGTAAAATAGCTATTAAAAATGCTGAAAAATGTCAATCCCAAAAAGTACCTTCAAGACTTGGTGGGTCTATCATTGTATCTACACTTGGTCAGCACACATGCAAAACAGGGGACAAGGATACTTTTATGATGAGAATCTTCTACCACATTGTGGACGCAGTGATTGGAGAGATGGATAGACGTTTCTCCAAAGAAAGCTGTGACATCATGAGTGGAGTTCACGCCCTGGATCCAAAAAGCTTGACTTTTCTTCAAGGGGATCCAATCTACAGTATCACTTAGCAAAATTTTATGAGAGTGATATTGAAGATCTCAGTCATGAACTCCACCAGACAAGGAGACTTTTGGAAAGAAAGCAACAAGCGGGAATGAAGCCCCTTTCAAGTGTTGTTTTGAATTTATCACAAGCTTTTTTATCTCGGCAAGATAGCAATTGCACTACCAGTAAGTACAGCAGCATGTGAGAGAAGCTTTTCTGCTCTGGAAGTAATCAAGAACCATTGGCGCACTACGATGTCTAATGATAGACTAAGCAATCAGGGTGTTCTTAACATTGAGGCTAGAACAGCAAAGTCACTTGACATGAATCGGTTGATCCAACTTTTTTCTAGCAATCATCAAAACAGGAGAATCAAACTGTTTTAAATAAATGATGCATTTTTGTTCAATAGCTCAAGTCCTTAGCCTCATAGCATTATTGGCTAAGCCATATTTTGGCTTTATATTGTAATGTCAAATAAACTATATGCTTCTTCCTATAATTTTGTTTGCCTTGCTTTACAACAGCTTTCAAATATGACTTAGTCAATTATACAATGAGGTTAACGATGTGCAAGATAAATAAATTATTTACTTGTGTATTTAATAGTTCATATGTAAGAAAGGTTAATCCATAACCTGTTTGTTAAATATTTCATACACAAGCACTGTAACAGCAGAAAATGTCTTGGTTACTGCAAGACTTAAGAAAATAACTTTTTTATTGGTTCATGCCACAGTGTGACTAATATCTGTTTTTGAACTTTAAATAAAGTACATTTGTGTGAACAAGTATTTGACTTGATTATTTTATGTATACAGGTATATTGCCATCAGCTATTTTCTACAGTGTTATGAAGCAGGAAGGGGTTGGGTTGGGTACTGTATATAGTTTGTAAAGGGTTTTCTATTGGCCACCCCTCACTAGCTTTGTGCCCCATGTTGGCCACCCCAGTAAAAATATTCTGGCTACACCCCTGGTCTTGATTTAATTTATAGGGTAGGAGGTCCATGTCTCTTTACACTCTGATCGTATTTCTATTAAAAGCTTATGCACTTCCAAGTAAATGAAAAGGTCCTAACCTTAATTCTGGCAGTTGCTGCTTGAAAGCTTCCTTGGTACATTGCTGCCAGGTCTCATCTGTGCAGCTATTTGCCCCTGTGTGCAGTCTGCTGCCCTCTCTGTAAGACCAAGCACAACTAGACTTAGACTTAGACTTAGACTTTCTTTATTGTCATTTTGTAGCACAGAGTGCATACAGAACGAAATTTCGTTTTTTCATACAGCTCAGAAAGATTGCAGTAACTCTACAGGATACCTTGCAGTGAATTTACAGTACAGGATAAGAAAAATGCAGTGGTAAATCACAGTCAGATACAGGATAACTTTCAATTAACTTTCGGATAAAGTGCAGCAGTGAGCAGTAGGCAGATTGAAATGTAAAAACAATGTAAGCAATGTAAACAATTATGCAGTAGGTGCAGCAGTGATTTAACAGTAGACAGTTGCATTGTAAACAGTTTTGCAGTACGTTTCCGGAAAAAGTGCAGCAGCGATATTGAAGGATACATACAAATGTGCAAATTAGCGGGTCGAGTGTGGTACACAGTCCGTTTTTATACTTCAGCAGTTCAACAGTCTGATGGCAGCAGGGAAAAAGCTTTTGCAGAACCTGGTGGACCTGCAACGGATGCTGCGGAACCTCTTTCCAGAGGGCAGCAGGGAGAATAGTCTATGGTGGGGGTGTGAGGGGTCCCTGATGATGTTACGGGCTCGAGACACACAGCGCTGCGATGAAATGTCTTTAATGGAGGGAAGAGGAGCCCCGATGATCCCTTCTGCTGTCCTCACCACTCTCCTCACGTTCTTCCAGTCGGAGGCACTGCAGCCTCCACACCACACAGAGAGACAGCTGGTCAGAATACTCTCTATGGTGCTTCTGTAGAAGGTCGTGAGGATGGGCGGGGGCAGGCGGGCTCTCCTCATCCTCCGCAGAAAGTACAGTCGCTTCTGTGCCCTCTTCACCAGTGACATGGTGTTCATAGTCCAGCTGAGGTTGTCCGTGATGTGCACCCCCAGGAACTTGGTGCTGCTGACCACCTCCACAGCTGAGCTGTTGATGAGCAGTGGAGCATGGTGAGGCCGGTTCTTGGATAACTACAAATAAGCTTTCTGACAAACAGATTTTGTTCACTTACTACACCTATTTTTAAGTGTGATAATTTGTGTGTTTTCAGGTTTTATTCAGTTTCACCATCTGGACTTGTGCTTGTGTGTTTGTATATCTGGGGCTGAGCGTGAATGCATTGCCCAGTCATCTGTGCCCTCATCATATTAGCAAGGGCCATTGGAGCGCTGCAAATAATTCATGCCCCAGCTAACCAAGCCAAGAGACAAGCAGGCGTGGCTGAAGCTGCAGGCCTAATAGAAGGTGATTCCAAGTGCTTGCATGTGTGCA
The DNA here is from genome assembly GCF_011125445.2 of Fundulus heteroclitus. NCBI lineage: Eukaryota > Metazoa > Chordata > Actinopteri > Cyprinodontiformes > Fundulidae > Fundulus > Fundulus heteroclitus. The sequence continues at coordinate 38,817,988 of NC_046383.1, read as the reverse complement.
CGGCTGTGTATCCATGTTTGCAACTCTGAAAATAGATATGTGGAACTAAGTAGCCATAGAAAAAAGGTTTCCATGACTTTCAACATCATCATGTGAAAACTAAGCAAACCTTAGCTGCTTATATTGGATTTAAAAGTTAAGTTCCAGTAAAATGCTGTTAATCGCATGCACTCATACAAGTGTGAGCACCTCATAAAAGCTGGATTTTATCAGTTTGCTGCTCTGAAGCATACATGTGTGTATTGCCACTGTGCCAAGAAGGAAAAAACATCAACAGTTCCCATAAAGAAGAAGAAGATGATCAATCCAGTAAGGCCTCTAAGCCCATTGTCAAACTATTTGAAGTCCATCAGACATATTATTAATAAGTGAAAAATATAAGCACACATTGTCCAGATTATAACACACAGTAATGGAGAATGATTATCTAGGATTAATTATTTATCCAGGATTAGCCACATGCCTGCTGCTGAGTTAAGCATCATTCCCTTTGAGTAATTAAACTGCTTCCAACCGGATGCCCCAAAGTGAAGCGAACTGACACAGAGGCACCGCAAGGTTTGGCAGAGAAATGAACAGGGAAAGTTAAATGGTTTATTTAGAACAGTTTACCTAATGCGTTATCACGGTATTTTTAAACACGTGGAGCTAACCGACGTAGCTCCCGTTAGCATTTTGAAACCATGCCATGCTGATGTAATTCAAGTGTGTTTTTACGGTTATAACAAACGTTATCTCCACAAGGGTTTTATACATCGATGGGATATTAATGTTTGTGTTATCCAGTCTGCTTATTATGACCAAAATAAAGCCAAAGCTTTTTAAAATTGCCGGCGAATGTCCGCTAGCATAAATGCTATTAGTTTATTGGATAACATACAGTGTAGCATATCTACGGTTCATTTCAAACATAAGGTTTGTTTCGTTTCGCTCCACCGTTTATTACCTAGCTTTATTACCGCGTTAATATGGAACATTAATGTAAATTTAATGGTGTTTTTGTATAAATTTAGGATTAACTCATTTAGTGACCGATTGCTACAGCAACCCCTAGCTTTCCAGAGGAATAATCACATTAATAAAATAAAGTATCCCTAAAGTTTACTGATTTTTACTCCGTAAATCATTCTGTAAAATGTTTTATTATTTTATCAAGTAATATTTGTTTAACTCAGGATTTTCATTGTTAATGGGTTGAAACACATACCAAATGTTGGTTTGAATTAGTTAAGTTAATTTAACCTCATTCCATATTCTTTAAGATGACCTTTGATTCTTTAACTTAGATCTGCAGTGAACCAGGATTCACTGAATTATTCTGATGATGATGCTAAACCGCTTTATTTTATCTTTTGTTTTTTTGTTTGTACATTTATCTTCATTTTGCTTAGTAGTTTTAGTTAAGTTTCATTAGCCTAGTTGAGAGGATTTGTTGATTGAAATATAGTGTTAATTCAAACAGCATTCTATAGTGATGTTATGTGTATGTGCATTTTATTTCTGTTAATACATTCTTGAACTTGAAGAGAAGTTTATTCCATATGTGTGCAGAGTTTGCAGTTAAAAGAACGCCAGTGCTCAAATCTTTAGTTCCTTTCGACTATTGTCCTAATATCAGCTCTTGGGATGATATTCACCGGACAATATCTAACAGACAGAGAGTTATTTATTAAACATTAAATAACTTTATACTGTGTGTAATAGCACAACATTTGGCATCCGTGAGTGGGCATTCGAGAACACAGTTTGCACTGCATACATATGACAAAATCACCTGTGACATTTTTGGACTTTTAAAAAAAAAAAAGGTAACTTTATAAACTGTACTACAAAGAGCTTAAATTCAAATCCTTGAATCAATCAAATTATTTGGTGTAACCAACAGTCATAGTTGATTTAACTGTAAAGTTAATCTAACTGACTAAACAAAATTTTGTTGCGCATCTGAGTCCAGATGGTCTGACTTATACTTGTTTGCATAAACTACAATTCTTAAATGAAAAGTCCACAGTTATGTGTTTTCGAAATTAACTTCAGTCCAGAGGAGTTAGATGCTCAAATATCTAACCTAAGATCCACTGCATATTTGTCTAACAAGACATTTTGTTGAGTAGAACATATTTGTTTCCAGATTTAACTCCTAGTTAATCTGAGGTGCCACCCTGTTTGTGTGGAAAGGGGGTGCTCATAAAGCTAAAATTGCTAATTTTGCTAAAAAGAAAGGTGAGACGCATGACTTGAATACGCTAATAATTCCTTCAAATGTTAAGCCTTGCGCAACACGCTACTAAATACTAAAGAAAGGTCAAGCCGGCTACAGAGCTAGTAATTCCTAAAGGTTTAGCATCTTAACTGGTGGAAGAACCAAAGTGCTAGTATTATTGGACCTTAGTTAAGCATTCGATACCGTCAATCACTCCATTCTGTTAGCATGCCTGGAAAACTGGGTTGGAATTCCAGGTACAGTACTCAACTGATTTAAATCCTATTTAAAGGACGGAGACTTTATATCAAAAACTACCTAAATGTGGGGTTCCCCAAGGGTCCTTCCTGGGTTCCCTCCTATTCAATATCTACATGCTCCCTCTAGCTCAGATCTTAAAAAAACAACATCAGTTGGTGACTATGACCCCATTCATGCGAGTAAAAATCAATGCATGGATGTGCTAAAATTTTCTTCAATTGAATAAAAACAAAACCGAAGTAATAGTAGTAGTAGTTTTTGGACCAATAGACGAGCGATCAAAAGTTAGCACACAGCTTTAGTTGCTTCAGCTAGTAACTACTGATCAGGCCCGGAATCTGGGTGTAGTAATGGACTCAAACCTGAACCTCCGAAAGCATCCAAAGACAATTACAAGGTCGACCTTCTATCACCTGAATAACATTTCCAGGACTAATGTCTCAGTGGGATCTGGAAAACACATCCATGCATTTATCTTTAGTAGAATTGATTACTGCAATGGTGTCTTCACAGGGCTACCAAAACCTTAAAACACACTCGACAGTGACATGGTACCAAATGCTAGCAATGCTATATCGTTAGCCTTTTGTTCAAAACACCAGGTGTAAAATGGTTTACAAATCGTTTCCCAATAAACCTTTTTAACTTCACCCTCAGCTCGCTGCCCAACCTGTTGATGCCTCATGTGTGAGTTTTGTCAATTTTGGCCATTCCAGGAAGAAGTGTTGAAAGCAGGGAAGTCGTTGGTTCCCTCCACACGCTGTGGCTAACCACAGCGTGTGGAGGGAATGGGGCCTGGTCTGAGCACGTTCTCTGACTCCGTTGCAGTCCGATTTAAGCAGATTTCCCTCGTGAGCATTCAACATGGGCTCTGCTGCTGGCTTTCAGCGGACTCTGGGGTTCTCTTTCCTGTGTGCTGAGGAGAAATCCAACAAAACTGTTTTTGGCATGCAGGATCCTTCTTCCTGCATCTGATTCTCAGGTTAAGACAGCAAACTTAACCTGATCTGCCCGGACATGTTCTCCGGGCGACGAGGCTCTCTCTCCAGATGCTGGGTGTGCGTAGGTCAGGCCCGTGCAGGGCCCATGGTCCGAAGCAGCTCTTTCCTGGTCTGAGCAGGAGGTGATCTGTGCAGTCTGAGAAGTAGTGATAGCGAGATTAAGCCTCATGAGGCATTGAACCACTTGAGCCAACTGGTTTGAGAAAGTGTTCATTTCTTGGAGCTTCATGTGCACACGAAACCACCTACTGGCGAGGTGTATAATCACAGCCAGCTGTATCTTAACACATGTGATGCATTGATTTTTTTTGTCTATTATGGCTCTTGGGAATGAATTCACAAAAGGTGTAGGACGAAATAATTTGTTTACATAAATTATGTATACACATATGTGTATAATAAAATATTGTTTGAATGTATTCTCTCTGTGTAATTATTCCCAAAATAGTAGTGTCATGTGATATGGCATGGTGTGTAATAATCAGACCTCTCATCTTTGATCAAAAGTTAAGAGTGAGATTATGCTAATGCATAAAATACTGCATAAAAATGCATAACTAAATACTGTAAAGGGCTCCTAGAAAAGGGAACAGGGGTACTGACAGGTCTGAGATGAAGTTCCTGATGTTACAAGTTCTTTAAAATGACCCCTAAAAGTGCGCACCTGAATTAAAACGCGAGGCAGCACGCCCACCGAAGCGCCACTGATTCTATGTTGTTAAAAACAAAAGAGCATGAAACACAGCTACTAACTCTCTAATTGACTTTAACTGGCACACGTTGCTACCGATGTGAGGACATTAAACATAGTGATTCACGTTTTGAATTGTGAACGGTGATAAAAGCACCTGCTCTGAGGGAAAGGAGGGGGGAAGAGGAGCAAGCTCTGAGGCACAGAAATACGGTGCATGTAGTTAAAAAATGCAGAATTAATAAAAACGAAACTTATAAACAGACCAAGTGGCGTTTTAAACTGCATCTGGTTAGCAGAACGGTTTTATGATCCAGCGTGCAGCCATGACTGTTTCTGAATGAACCGGTCATCTGGCAAAATCTGAGCCACTTCCCGAAGCAGTCACGTGGTACAGCCGGGCAGCGAGGCTTCGGACGTCATCGTTTTCGGCCCCTCCCCTAAATGAAGCAAGCCTCGATACGCGCTTTACGGAAATGCCCCATCCATTACTCGATACACGCCTCGAAGCCTCGGCACATCACGTAACATCACTACTGAGAAGTGAAGAGCTGAAGAGAAGAGAACTGAAGAAGAGAGAGTTTGTGTCTGTGCTGTGACTTTTATTTGTAACGGGGGGGGGGGGGGGTCCACAGCCGACCTCCTGCTGGGAAAAAGGGCCCTCAGGAGGAGAGAGAGATGGAGAGAGACTGTCCTTCTGGCCATGTCTGCAGCAGCAGGACAGAATTCTTTTTATCACCCCTTCCTTGCTGTTCAGGATCCAATCTGAGATCAATTATTCATCATGGCGTACCTATGGCATAACAGGTTCATAGATTCGTACATCTGACAGCCATTGGCACCTCACCAGTCATGAACCTCACCGCATATGACTGCAGTCAGTTGTCTCTTTGCTGGTGAAAGTTATAGCTAGAACAGATACAATGGGTAAAGTTTGGAGGCTGGCCAATGTTAAGGGCTGTGCATTTTTGGTAACTTGCTCTAACTGATGTTACTACCAGGCACGTCCTCACCGCTCTACACAAAAAACTGGGCTGGCTAGAGGTGATCCACTGAGAATGAAAAGAAGGGAGGCTACTGCTGTAAAAATTTTACCTTATGTAATATGTTTAAAAAATAAATAAATAATTGATATTTTAATTTAAATGATCATTTTTTTTCATATATTGCAAATTAAAATCACTCAGTGGGGTTTGGCTGGAACTAAATTGCTCTTTGGCTTAACCAGAGTTCTGGATGTATTAAGTGGAATATACTAGCAGTTTAACAGAATATGCCGGAGAGCACCCCAGCATATCAAAACAGCCTGGGTGCGATTTGCCGGGGGGGGGATGGGGTGATTTACCCCCCCCCCCCCCCGGTCATTCATGTTTTATCCCTGGGGGGGATACATTCCTCCCTCTGGTCTGAATAAGTAATATTATGTATTTTTAAGAATGTATATAAAGTAGGACTGTCCGTTTTAACGCGTTAACTGACCAACATTTTTTTTTGTCGCCGTTAATTGCGTGTCAAAACACACACACCGTTCCTATGGAGCGATATTTGTGCCTTCTGGTTGAGCGCGCAGGAACCAATCCGAGCGCACAGTGAGACAACACGCGCGCTCAACTCTGAAAAACTCCTCTTAATCAACTGCCCTCGCGCTCAGTTCCATCTCTGCGCGTGCTCGGCTCCGTCTCTGCTCCGTCTCTGCTCGCTCAACTGTCTCTGCGCTCACGACTTCATAAATGTATGTAAATAAACCACACCACCAGCCAATCACGCTCAGCTTTTTTTCATCCAATCAAAGCATTCGTTTCAGATACTACATCCGGTTAAATGAAAAACTGTCCGAGAGGACAGATCCCCTAAACGCTCCCTGCACTCATGGTTAAACCTGAATGTTATCTTAAAATCTTGCTTTTCACTTGGAAGAATGGGAGTGTGGGCTTGCCCTGTCATCCACTGAAGCACATGCTGGACTGCAAGAAATTCTGACACTTCACCTAACGCACCTGCCGTGTCCCTTTCTATGAACAAAATGCATTTTGAAAACAATTTATTAAAAGCAATTCAATGCTTATATCTGAAAAAAATAAATCTAATGACTTCTCTGCATTTAACTCACTATAACAGCAAATAATTTGACAAAAACTTTATAAATTTAATATTGGGTATGGTACCTGATATCTCAAGCTCCTCCAAGAAATATTGCAGGAAGTTTATAATATTCCTCTCAACTCTTTCTTTGGATGTCCCCTTTTTACTGTATTGTGGCTGGCAATTCATCATGATAAAGTCAGCATCTGGCTAATGAGAAAATGTATATTTGTAAAAGTTTTGTAAGACATGCAATCTATACAAAACACACAATACAAAATGCACCACAGATATAATTGGGATGAGCAAGGCAAGTTATCTAAAATAAAAGTTACTTTGGTGATTGTCCCTGGAACAAACAGGGGTCGACAAGCCTCAGCATTTACATTCATCTGGTTGACCAGACAATAGAGTTCCAGGCCCTTCCTGAGTTGTTGCAGCATTGGAATTAGTCTCGTGTTGGAATGCAAAATAATAGCACTGTGGGAGGAAAAAGTTCTAAATTAACTGAAATTGTAAAGCTTTTCAAACAGAATAAAATACTTTTCTTACCGAATTATCCGTTCTTTGTTATCCATCTTGATCTGGGTGCTGTATCCACAGTTTACAAAGTTCTTTGCCAACAACATTAAAGACTCTGCATCTGCTGCATTTTCAACCTAATAGTAACATAAATATTCTCTGAATCTGTGGGTTGAATACTTTTGAGATGAACTGTATGTCTCACTATAACAGTCTTACCCTGCTGATTAGTAGGGCAGAGTCCAAATCTGTTACAGCTTCTTTATTCAGAGAGCCTAAGTCCACTTCACCACTGCAGAAAAAGTTGTAGCACCAGTCTTTAAAAAACGCTGGAGCTGGGCCACCTTGGGCAAGGCTAACAGCAATGATTTCTCCAACAGTTCTGTATAAAAACAAATTTAACTTAGCATATAGAAGAATAGTGTCATGGTTTAGTTTTTGTCTGGCTGTCCTCCCGGTTATTTTCCAGCACCGCCTCCTCTCACTCAGCTCACCCTCCACTCCTTCAGCAATCAGTCCCACCTGTTAGGCATTGATTAGTCAGAACTCACTCCACCTGCCAGCCTCCCTACAAAAGCCTCCCTCAGTCTTTTCTTCCCCACCGGTTCGTCATCAGACTCCACATATGTCAGCCTTGTTTACTCCCTGTTTGGTCGCTGGATCTCCTGCTACCACTGAGCTTCAAGTAAGGCCTCTGCTAGCTGCTGGATTTTCTTGCTGCCCCAGTGTTCCAAGTTTGCTCTCTGCTTTGTTGCCTCCTGCTACTCCCTGTACTCCAGCAGCCCTGCTTTTCCAAGAACTGTCTCGCTCTGCATCTTTGGATCGACAGCAGCCCTTGCATCTTAAGAATTTTCTCCGATCCTGCAGCTCCTGCTCCTATCTGCACCTCCATCTTCCTCCAGTCCTCCTGGCCCCACACTCAGTATTCACCCGCTCCAGCCCGATAAATGACTCTGGTTTCCTCCTGTCACATCATCTCACTTCAATAAATTTTCAGAAGAACTAGCTCCTTGTGTGTGTGTGTGTGTGTTTAGGTTCTCCTCAACAAATCGTGACAAAAAGCAGACAGTATAAATAAGAATAAATGTCACTACATGTGGCCTACCTGAAGTTTTCACTATCAAGGTCCGTAAGTGAGAACTTGGGATTTTTACCCTGATTTTTGATGCGCAATTAACGGCGACAAAAAAAGCATCTCCATCATTATTTCAGCCCGAAAAATCAACAGAAAAGGTCAAGAGTAGATGACGGGACAAACAGCCATGGTAATGTTACAGGACGAACTTTGGTGGATGATGAAGATTTGCAGGCAGCGTCACAAGACAAGAAGCAGCAGCAGCCGATTTCTCCACCTTCCCGCCCAGGACAGGTTACATGCTGTCTCCAGCCAGACAGCATGCAGGCCACATAACCTTGTTGTTATGTTCATTTATAAAACACTTGAAATGACCCCCCCCCCCTCTGTTTTTTTTTTTGCAAATCGCACACTGCTAACAGCATTATAAAATTATCAGTTACTTCTTCACTTGAAATGTTCCTCCGAGAGGGGTTGCTGTTTTGCTGTGTTTTTATCCTTTACAAATATTCCCATAAAAGGCGACTCGTGAGAAGAGGAAAGGAGGAGCTGGGTAGCAGTCAGAGCAGCGCTAAAGAGAGGGTGCCTTATCACACATCTAATTTTGGTCTACAAACCATAGACATTATATACGTAGACGCCCCATTGGATGCTGCCGGCCGCTAGGCAGACGTGCCTACAGGGCGGCCATCTTGGGTCAGACCACAGATCAGACAGCTGCTGTCAGAATGAATAGGATTTTCAGATCCTATTCAGATCTCATTTTAATCATATGTTCATAGTGATCGTGACCTTTCAGTTAGATTACACATATTTATTTAGAACCAAAACAATTTTAACTGAAGTCAAACGGGATGAGATATATACACGCAGGTATATATTTTCAGTTACATATTAATATAATAAACACACAAATTATACACACATATCTCTCTCTCTATCTATACATATATATATATATATATATATATATATATATATATATATATATATATATATATATATATATATATATATATACATAATTAATTTTGTTTGTGTCTTACATGTCTGGAATAAACGTGTCTGTCTAAAACCCTTGAAACAGAATTGTTTTGCAGAGCTTTTTTCTAGTGCTGCCATTTTTGCAATATGATACAGCCTGATTTTCAGGAATGCTGCCACAACTAATGACATCAAGTTTGACTGGTGGTTGTCAATGCCAAACTGTGTTTCAACAATGTGTTCACCAAGTAAAAACACATCATCTGTTCCAATCTCCTCTTGAACTATGTGTGTGACCGCAGCAACTTTCAGAGCTTGCTTGGATGGGAACTGGCGAATAACTCGTTCCGATTCTCTGACCACCCTCACTGTGCCTTTGGATGGAATCACCAACCCACCGCGATTTTTCAGACTGAGAAGATGATAACTCTGGTCAATTGATGTTGGCATGACATCTGTTGCTAGACTGCAACGGCACACATCACAGGAGAGCCTTTTTCAGGACATGGCGAACAACAAACCCTGCAATGTATACCAGTGCATTGTCCACCAGACTACCAAAACAAGTAGGGAGGTAGCTGTGGTCACGCACAACATCTAGAGTGTTTACAAATGGAGATGGGAGCTCCTCTGCAGTTTCTGAAGCAGACATCTCCACAGCAGACAGGGAGACTGTGTCATCCTGGACAGCTACGTTGCCTGACCCACTGGGTGAGACACCACACCGAACCATGAGACACCGGAAAATTATGGAGTGAATTTTGTCTCTAAAAGATTTGAATAAATATAAAAAAGATTTGAATAAATATAAAAGGATATATATACATATACATACATTTAAAAATATCCAAGTACAAAATACAAATGTAAAAATGTGACATACACATAAATAAACAAAATACAAATATAAAAATGTGACATACAAATAAATAAACAATTTTATATAAATAAACGTGTCTTTGTAAAAATATTTTCGAGATTTGAAAATAAATATGCTTGACTTTGTATGTGGAATCTGCATTTGTGAATCTCCGTTTTGCATTTGTGAATCTGCTTTTTGCATTTGTGAATCTCCGTTTCGCTTTCATGTCGATGACGTAATTTTGAGACATTCATACTGCAAACCTAGATCCAAATATAAATGCAACTAGATTTGAATGCGAAGACACCCTCCACTGAACAACCAGCAGATGGCAGTGTTGTGCAAACCACAGCTAGTCTGGCAGAGCGGTCTCGTGTGCTCGTGACACGTCATCAGCCTCGGCCCGCTTGCCCAGAATGCACAGCGGCCGCAGCTTGATTCCAGACAGCGCAAACAGAGCTCACAGCGGTAAGTTAAAAATTCCCTTTTCTGCTGCTGTTGTTCTTCAAAAGTACGTTTTCAGATCGGCTGAGGCGAGAACATTATACTTTTAAGCTTCCCTATGTGGCCTGTTTACAGAGTTAGTGCGTAATTTTAATAAAAAGTCCGACGTTGAGCGGAGCAGAGTGACCCGCAGACCTCCGAGGAAAACCGCAGCCAGGGCTGATGTTAGACCGTTTTTAGGACAATTCTGTCGGCCAACTAGTGTGCGTAGTACCGCTGGTTCTGGTTTATTTGTCTTGTGTTTATCTGACTGACATGTGTTGCTTTATTAACTCAATACTTGCTGGAATAAATTGCAGCATATAAAATTAATAAATAGGGCCGCAATCGATTAAAAAAAGAATCTAATTACATACTCTGTAATTAATGAATCTAAATTAATTGCATATCATTTTTGCTGTGAAAGTATTTTAAATATTTAAATTCAAATGATTAAATTAATAATCAGTATTAGATACATTAAAGTTAAAAAACTCTTATTCACATTCCATGCCTTCAGACGTTTTAACATGTGTCGTTTTATAATTATGAACATTTTTGCATTAAACATAATTTCAAACCTTTAGAGTCAGACTTTTATAAATTACATAGAGCACTACCCCAAGAATTTGGTTTTTTAACCAAAAATACTTTGGCATATAGTCCAATTCACCCACAATTATCTACTCTGTCAATTCAAGGGATTAACATTATGGATAGGAAATGCTCTAACCAATTTATTAGAAACTGTTTTAATGAATACCTCTATCCTGAAAGACAAAATAAAAATAACATCCTACAAAAATTTGATAAAAGCTCAATAACTAAACTAAGAACAATGTATTTAGCACTTCCTATACCCCCAAAGGTGAAAGAAACACACTTCAAAATAATGAACAACATTTACCCCTCTAAAGAATTGTTGAGACTTCGATTTGGTATAGATGATAACACATGTACGATCTGTGAAAATGACATCGAAACTACGGACCATGTGTTCTTCTCATGTTCAGTGGTGCAAACATTTTGGTGTGATTTGCATAGGTGAATTAAACAACAACTATCTTCATTCCCAACCTTTATCTCCAGGGACGATATCACTTTTGGTTTAATATTGCAAAGTAAAGCTGATGAGCTCTGTACGAATACGATTGTATGTCTAGCTAAATTTTTCATTCATAAATGCAGAATTCTCAAATCATCTCCCAAACTTGTTGTTTTTTTTAAACGAGTTTAAGCTATATATAAAATCATTAAAGATTCTGAAAGGTCCTAAAGCACAAAAAATACATGATGTCCTAAAACACTTCCCTACAGAAGTAAACAGCTAAACAAAGACTGAATTCTCCCCTCATATTATACTTTATCATTTTCTTTTATTTGTATCATTGCTTTTTATTTTTATAATTATCTTTATAATTTTCTATTTGTATATTTATTTGGTTTTATGTCTTTGAATGTTTATGTTAATAACCCTCTATAGCAAGTCTATGTTATAGATATATTGTGAAAAGATGCTCCCCCTGGCTATATTGTCTATGTAAGCTGACTTGAAGAAACAAACTCTATGCAGCCATGTTTGTTTGTAAATTTTGATATCTTCAATAAAAAAAAAAAAAAAAAAAAGTTGTGGCATATGTGGCACACAGTAATGTAGGGGACACAATGGAAATAAATGAACACTCCCCTCAATATCAACACTTTACAACAGTAAAGTGACGTCCGCGCTACTTCTGGGTTACGCCGGTAGGCAAAAGCAGGACTGTTCTCTCCAAACACCGTGACAAAACAGGTGAATAAAGCCGGGCATACACTGTATGAGTTTTTCAGTCGTGGTACTTATATACATCTCAAACTGTGCGACGGAACCGCGGAGTTTAAAAGTTCAACGCTCACGATCTTTGTTCACTGTACGACGCGACGCTCGGACGCGACCGGAGTGTCGTGCCCCCTCCGGAAGAGGGGGGAGAGTTGGGTAGTACCCGCCGGCGCACGGGAGGCACCGGGCGTCGGGGGGAACGGAGGGGAGAGAGGAAAGACGAGACGCCCCGGCGGCCGCGTGGCACAGCAGACCCCCCCACGTCGCGCGGACCGGAACGCTCGCCCTCCCCAACCCCCCCGCGAGCCGACGTCCGGGCCCCGTGGGTCCCGGGCCGGGCGGAGGTCGCTTCGGGGACGCCCGCTCCCCTCCCTCCCCGAAAGGGGAGAGAGAGGAGGGGAGGGCGTCCCCTCGTAGCTCTGCTTTAACAGCAGGATGCTCTCACGAAAACCTCACGACGGCCGACTGAATTTCAAACATGTTTGATTTTCAACCGACCGTCCGATTCCTGATCGGGAGGTAGTCAAGAAAAATACGTCGAGAACTTGTTGTTTGCCGTGTTTGCGTCTGCCGCTGTGCTCGCCTTTTCTACCTTCCAGTCCGGCGCACAGGCACGGAAAAACCCGGATGAAAACAATTGCAGTGAACTACCCTATACGATTAATTTGCATTATTTTTTTAATCCGTTATTTTTTTTTTAAATTAATCGAAATTAACGCGTTATTTTGACAGCCCTATTAATAAATAAATAAAACCTATAAATGTTTTTCCTTATCTTATACTAATAGACAACGCCTATAAACTTAGAATTAAAAATAGTTGGAATGGAAATTAATTTACTGATTATTTAATTTATTTTTACAGGTAGTGAAAACAATGAGATGAACCAGCATGTGTACATGACTAGAACTGATGCAGCCAGCTGGAGCAGCTCCCTGTCTTCAGCCGCCGGATGGTCGTCCTCCTCTGGATCAACCTCCTCATCCTCCTCTGGGTCAACCTCCTCATCGTCCATGTCCAGCTGGTCCCCTGCCTCTATACTAATATTGTGGAGGATGCAGCAGGCGGCGATTACTTTTGGGGCAAACGTCAGGCAGACCTCCAGCGCCCTTAAGAAGATGGAACGCCACCGTGTCTTCAGACCACCAAAGACACGCTCAGTGATGTTTCTCGCCTTGGCGTGGTGTCTGTTGTAGCGTGCCTCCACTTGACCTGTACCAAACATGAAATTAACTTGTAATTTAGGTAATATGCTGATATGTCTTAATCTTCTATTTCACTTCTATCATCTATGTATCAATTGTGTGTCATTGCTGGCTCTATTTACGGACAAGAAGGTAAGAGATCTTACTGGCAAGCTGTTTCCCTATAGGATGCACCGCAGGCCAGCCAGCAGAGGGTCACCAGCACCTCTATCTCCTGTGGCCATCCATGGACCTTCTGGATGGGCAGCAGCTGAAGGAGGAGGACGATGGTGGCCCTGTTCAGCCTGAAGGCTGGTTTCAGGTCCCCTTCATTAAAAAAATATTTGGAGGATTGGCACAGAGGTGTTTATCCTCACATATTTTGTTTGTTTCTTCCTGTAAATAAAAAATGTCAAATGTTACCAGAATTGTTTTTTTCAATTCTCACCTTTTCACAGCATAAAACTATACCTGCTTAACATGCAGATTATTATAGTTCTCAAGAAAGAAAAGGTAAAATGTATAGTGTTGTATAGTAAATGTAACAAATGGCTTCCCTTCTCTGGTATTTTTACCATTTCACTGAAAAATGGGTTGAACTAACTGCACATAATTTATAGATTAATCACTGTAAAGGTGGGCAGACATAAAAATGTTTTTTTTCCCTTTCTTAATCAATGCTGTGAAGGTCAGGAGGTGCAATAAAGTAGCTTAACCATACTGTTAAAATGTTAAAATTGGGTTTTCATTTTAATTATTTATAGAAAAATAGTAACAATTTCAACATGATTATGTGTTTAATACCATCTTCAATGTTTAAAGATAAAAGTAGGAAATAGGCTGTCAATCTTAAAATGCCTACCAGTTGGCAATAGATGGGTGACCAAGTATTAAGTTAATAAAGCAACACACGTCAGTCAGATAAACACAAAACAAATCAATCAGAACCAGCGGTACTACGCACACTAGTTGGCCGACAGAATTGTCCTAAAAACGGTCTAACATCAGCCCTGGCTGCGGGTTCCCTCGGAGGTCTGCGGGTCACTCTGCTCCGCTCAACGTAGGACTTTTTATTAAAATTACGCACTAACTCTGTAAACAGGCCACATAGGGAAGCTTAAAAGTATAATGTTCTCGCCTCAGCCGATCTGAAAACGTACTTTTGAAGAACAACAGCAGCAGAAAAGGGAATTTTTAACTTACCGCAGTGAGCTCTGTTTGCGCTGTCTGGAATCAAGCTGCGGCCGCGGTGCATTCTGGGCAAGCAGGCTGAGGCTGATGACGTGTCACGAGCACACGAGACCGCTCTGCCAGACTAGCTGTGGTTTGCACAACACTGCCATCTGCTGGTTGTTCAGTGGAGGGTGTCTTCGCATTCAAATCTAGGGGCATTTATATTTGGATCTAGGTTTGCAGTAGGAATGTCTCAAAATTACGTCATCGACATGAAAGCGAAACGGAGATTCACAAATGCAAAAAGCAGATTCACAAATGCAAAACGGAGATTCACAAATGCAAAAAGGAGATTCACAAATGCAGATTCCACATACAAAGTCAAGCATATTTATTTTCAAATCTCGAAAATATATTTACAAAGACACGTTTATGTATAAATTTGTTTATTTATTTTTATGTCACATTTTTATATTTGTATTTTGTTTATTTATTTGTATGTCACATTTTTACATTTGTATTTTGTACTTGGATATTTATAAATGTATGTATATGTATATATATCCTTTTATATTTATTCAAATCTTTTAGAGACAAAATTCACTCCATAGAAAAGCCCTTAAACTGGTTGGCAGATGGATTATTGTTCCATCCGCCTATAAGAGATAAAACACATATACAGTATATGAATGTACCATGCAGACCGGTGTTTAATATACATTTCAGGACTATAACAGGAAAACTATCTGGGAACAAAAATAAAACCTGATGCTCTTATGGAATTAAAGATCAATTCCAAGTGATCCTGGCTAAATCTGTATGTACAAATGTTCTGTTGGACTTGGAGTAGCTCTAAAATCATCATCATCAATGTGTCAATGTTGGCGACAAAGCCGATTACAGACAGGAACCTGTAAAGAAATATGTCTAAATACCTTTATCATGCATGGAGCTTCAAGTGAGCACTTGGCAGTTTTGTTCATGAACCGTGGTACATTTATTTGTCCACAATATATTTTAGATGCAAGACACAAAGGGGAAACCTTTTATCACAAGTATTTTCCCTCAGTGGTATCCAATCAATGTGAACTTCACCAAGAAATTGCAGGAAAAAAATTGCTTTATGCTTCTTATTGGGTTACAATGAAAATAGTTGTATAATCAGAATATCACGGAAGCATCTACCAGAGGTGCCTCAGTAGATACCTAGCAAGAAAAAACATTTCCTCTAAGATGCTGAACAGAACTGCTTGAACACAAGAACAATCAATGACACCAGTGCAAGGTTAACATGGTGTTGTACTTACCTTTTTGACACACTGGAAATGAAGAATCCTAATAATCACATGAACAACAATATTTAAAAGCACAATGAAAGGTTTAGACAGATACCCAAGTTAATAAATAACTGTATCATATCTGTCAAAAACCTTAATGATTAGGGAAAAAAGACTGGAGGAGTACACTGAGATGTAAGCCACAAAAGATGCAATCTTACCTGCTACAGTCCATATCAATACTAAAACAACCTAAACAAACACTGAACACATTACTCAAACATAAAAAAAGGCAGGAAACAGTGACACACAAAAAAAAAAGAATCATTTCTTTAGAGCAGCAGGTTAGAGCTGGGCAATATGGAAAATAAAAGTCATATCCCAATATGTATGACAAACCATAGCAATGGCAGCATTTATATATAAAGACAAAACAAACAAATAATTAACTATGTATATCTTTATATGCGATATTGTCCAATTACATATCTCACTTAAAAATATATCAATATGTTTTATATCGATACATCGCCCAGCCCTACAGCAGGTTGTGAACAAATCAACCCCCTTATGAACTCGATGCATCAACTGGGAACAGAATATGAAATTAACTCGTGTAACAGAATTTTCACGACATTAGAAAAACCTCTTTGATCGATGAACTGGAGAGCCATCTTTCACTGCTAAACTGATCAAGTACTCCCTTACTTTAAGCAAGAAGGTCACTGTCTCCGGCCAGTTCCGAGCTCCAAGGGGAGCTTTAAACCCTTTGGCACGGGGATTGCGGCTATTCAAGATGTCAAACAGCCTGTCAATAATCTGAAAATAAATACGGACACCAACTGAAAATGCATTAATTGTACTCTTTTTGCTCTTTTATACAGCATCTATGATAATCAACATGTTTAATGGTAAATTAATAGTTATGCAATGTATTTCATTCACAGCATTTATGCATGTCTTAAAGTCATTTCCATCACTACTTCTATTACCTCAATGAATCCAGCGGTTGCTTCACAGTCTTTAAAGTGTGAGTAGCCTAGGACTCTCAGTGTGCGTAGGGCAACAGCTACTGAATGACTTAGCGGTTGTGCAGCAAGAGACACCTTCATCTTTGCATTATCAAAGCGGACATGCTTGTCTCTAATTTTGTTTGCAGCATGAAGACCGTCTCTGCTCTGGATATCATTGAAATGAACAATGTGCATCCAAGTGATGGGGCCCATGGTGCTCCTTATTGGACTGTATGCCTTTGGAATCAAAATATTTTTAATACATTTTGCACAAGCAGAAAACTGTTAGAAAAAGTGTAGTACAATTAAGACATCTAAATAAATATCACAATTTTCAAACGTAATTTTAGAAAGAATAGGCTGAGAAAATAATCGGAGCTTACCTGCAACATGTTGCGTGCTAGTTTAAGCATGTGACAGGCATCCAGCATCACAAACACCCGCTGACCAGTCACTGGATGTGGAAATGTTGTTTTTAAGGGCAGATGAGGGTTTCCATTGAATTCACAGCCATGGTGGTTGCACATGCTCAGGTTGGTTGCATGCCCATCCATTGTGATGCACACCACTCTTATCCCACGTACATTAAGCTCCTCCAAAGCATGCCAAACTAAGACCTTCTTAGTTTCATGTGAAAGAGAACTGGTCAGGTAACACGCAATTGGAGCTTTCCAATGCCCCTGTAAACCAACCACCATAAATACAAGGGCCTCAGATGCAACGTCTGTCTCATTCAGTCCATCCTCCATATCCACAAATCCAGACATTGTCTGAGTTTGAGGATTGTATTGGATATGCTTTTTGATGGCCATAGCATCCAACATGAGAGTGACACATCTATATTTAGCATGGTCCACTTTGCATCTTCTCCCCAACATGTCAAGCATCATCTTATTGAGGCCGGGTTTGGCAGCAACAGAACTCAGCGACCTGAGTAAGATTAGATCAAATGTAGAAAAACAGAAATAAGGCCACTTTTTAACCGCTACAAGTTCTTGTTGCAAATATTTCCATCTATCAATAGTCTAAAAATTATTTTTAGATATCATTCATTAATACTGACAGCTGGACAAACTGATAATTACCTTTGCAATGTATGTGGATGTGGAAGGTGAAAATGTAAAGACTCTTTCAGGTAGCTGTAAGCCTTTGGCCCATGTAGGTGGAGAGTGAGGGCAAACTCTCTCTGTGCTTTTGTGTACTCGTGGCTCTTCTTTGAGAAGAGCTCTATTGGGACATCTGAAATTAATTTGGCATTAACCTATTAGGAAGTTCCTTTCACATAACTTCCAACAGGCTTAACCTAAAGCGTTAATATAAAGGTATACAATATTTCCAAATAGTATTAACATTCCAGTTTAT
The DNA here is from genome assembly GCF_011125445.2 of Fundulus heteroclitus. Taxonomy (NCBI): domain Eukaryota; kingdom Metazoa; phylum Chordata; class Actinopteri; order Cyprinodontiformes; family Fundulidae; genus Fundulus; species Fundulus heteroclitus. Next base: position 38,799,996 of record NC_046383.1, on the reverse strand, counting down.
CTTGAAGATTTTCTCCCTCAGATCCTGCAGAACCAAACCCATATTTTTCTTAGCCCTCAGCTCTTGGATCTTAGCATTCTGCTTCACAAGCTCAAGGCTTTCCACTCTTGCCCAGGCCTCACTAAGCTTCGCCTTCAGTGTCATGATTTCGGCACTGCTGTCTGGTCTAGTTTCTCATGTCCCAACACCTGCTTAGCTCCACCCATTCCTCATCACCTCAGATCTGTTCCACCTGCTCCCACTAGTATATAACCAGCTCTTTGACAAGACAGCAGTGCCAGTTTATTTCAAGCCAGTGGTGAGATCTATTCCAGCGTTCTTTATTCTGATTTCCTGATCCTGACCTGTTTTACCTCCTGACCTTTGAGCCTGCCTGTTCCCTGCCTGCTTGTGTATCGATTTGGACCTGCTACCTGACCACCGAGCCTGCCTGACCTCGTCTTGCTCTCCAGTCTGACCGTGTACCGAACCTGGATCTGTGTCCCGACCTTGTCCTGGATCTCCCTCTGGCGCCTCAGCTGACATCTGACCACCTGGCTCTGACCTTGGATCTCGTCCCTGACATCGGCTTCTGGTTCGTCCTCCTGATCTTCCTGCTCACGATTGTCCTAACGGTTCCGACCTCCTGCCTGTCCCCCGACCACCGATACATCTGCTTCAGGGACGTTCTGGGCGGCAACCGCCGCGCCGGATTAGCAGCCCGCCAGTAGGGATCTACCTCCGCTACTAGATCTGAACTGGACATTAGTACCAGGTTAGTGACCGACACGTTGGTGCGCAAACACTTTCAGATAAGCGTGGTCACTAACCTGTTGTCTCCTCCTGCAGAGGCTCCTGCTGTAGACGCTGACGCGTCCCGCTCTGTGTCTGATCTTAATAAACTGTTAAACCTAAACTGTTTGTCTGCCTCGAATACTGGGTCCACTTGTTCTGAGCCTAACATTCAGAGCAGTGGGGGAAGTCGGCAATGCATAGTTGTGGTCCTAGCAGAAAGAGGGAAGCAAACATTTAGTATGTGTGCATAACTTTGTTAAGACTGTTGATTGTGTCATCCTTTTGAGAAACAACACATTTAAATACTTACGAGATTTTTCTGAGGTTCATTCAATTCAATTCAATTTTATTTATATAGCGCCAAATCATGAAACATGTCATCTCAAGGCACTTTACAAAGTCAAGTTCAATCATATTATACAGATTGGGTCAGATTATACAGATTGGTCAAAAATGTCCTATATAAGGAAACCAGTTGATTGGATCAAAGTCCCGACAAGCAGCATTCACTCCCTATTTGAAAGCTGTGTTAAATCCATAGCCAAACTCTCCTCTGCTTTATTTGCAGTAAGTGTGTTTCTCTTTACTTCTTGCTATAATACAATAAAAGACACACAAGTAAAACTTAAGTTTAAAAAGTTGTGTCACAAGTAATTTAAGTCTAAACTATTAGAAAGGAACACAAAGCAGTGGGACCAAACACCTTCCAATAACTATTTGACTAATATATACATGGCATACAGAGCAACAGGAGAAACATACTTTTTGGAGAGAAGTTGGAAAATTGAAAATAGATGGTATGACATTCAGTCTAAGCCGCACAATCTGTCCTGTCCGGTCAAAGTCCTCTTCCTTGAAGTGCTCGCTGCACAACATGGAGTGATTTGTTGCAACAAAACCATCCCGTCGCACGGCCAGCTCCCACTTTTTTCTCAGTGTAGTGTCTTTGGGAAACCTGAAGTGAAAGAAGTAGCCAGATAGAGTGATATTAAAATGTCACTAAATGTAATAAAAACCCATCCCACTCATATTATTCCTTCAAACTACTACTGCTACTACAACAGTGCTCGCTTTTACATCATTGAAGGGGATTATCTCCAACTCATCCTTTATATAACATATATATATATATATATATATATATATATATATATATATATATCCGTCCTCAGTCACATCTTTTAGAAATCAGGGTGTTTAATGTACTTCTCTCTGCTTCCATCCCTACCCATTAGCACATAATGTGTTTATGCTGGAAAAAACTGTAACTGTAAAGCATGAGGATTAACTATCATAAAATCTTACTTGTGGAAGGTAATTCCCCGGGATCTGGTTTGTAATGCCCTTTTATTTGTGCACCCATAAGCCAAGCAAAAGTCGGGCATCCTAGGACGGAGCTCTGGAAGTTTGCTGACTGTCAATACAAAATCGAAATTAAGTATTAAGTTAGACTATCAATCATTTAATTCAATCAATTGGTCCCATGTAGCCCCTAAAGGGGTGACGTCTTCAGTCAGCTAATTTATCTGGAAATCGGTTGAGAATTCATCAGATTCAGAGTGTCTGAAAACATAAAGTACCATTTTCCTGAACTGACGCGTATTCTGTCTGACAGCAGCTTGATCTGACCTAAGATGGCTGCTCTGTCGGCATGCCTCCCACCCGACGACGGGGCGTCTACGTATATGATGTCGAAGCTACAAGCAGTGCTCATGCACCACCTAGTACTGAAACATCTTATTGCTCCTATAAATCTTTTTATTATGTAATTAGCATAGGGGGCAAAAATGTAATTTAAAAAAAATACTTAAAAACCACTTAAAAAAGAAAAGGACTTAAATATTCAGCAGCAGGCAAGTGATAGTATAGTGTAGGACAAATATTATTACAGACATTCACGATGATGTTGAGCTCTAAAGCCTGACAAGCACATGCAGTATAGTGTATTATTTTTGTTGCTGGCTTGTTAATGCTACTCGTGTTTTTAAGGGCCGTTGAGTCTTCCTTCATCTCCAACAAAAACAAATTAATTTCCAGCTGAACAAGCTTTGTTTAGCTACAGCAAAGTTCAATTAAACTAAGCCCTCTGCGAAGAAGGATGATGCAGCAAATAAAAGAAATATTTAAATGTCAATACTGCATTTAAAAAGGAATATCATGAACACATTTACAAGAAATTCTCACAACTATACCATCGGAAAAAGTTCCTGCAGCCATTTTACTAACCAATTAATAAGGGAAAATCCAATTCTTTACACAGCCAGCTAATGACTTTATTCCTCTTGGAAGACCAGTCTGATTTGTAAGAGCGGGCTCAATAAAGCTCATTAAATGCCTGGAGCAAATAGTTTACTGTAGATGAAGTAATAGAAAAAAGTATTCACTGATCGACAGCTGCTACCTATGACTCCTTCACACAGTACAACAGGGAGGACAGCTTTGTGCTACCTGAAAATATGACTGTTTCTGTGTTTGCTTGCTGGTTTTAAAGAGATAAGATAAGATAGGCTGTATTGATCTCACATTGGAGAAATTCACTTGTCACATCGGCTCAGTAGTCAATAATCAGAAGAAGGTGCCAAAAGTAGGACAAGGTGCATCAGTTATATACAGTGTGTCCTCGTTTATACAGTGGATCAAAACCCGATCCAGTATTCACTAATATACAAACACTCCAAAAAATGCTATAAAGGGGAAAAAGTAGGAAAAGAAGAGATACAGCCGATGTGACCGGCTGCTGCCTGCGCAGTGGCATCTTGAAAAAAAAAAAAAGCTGGTGGTTTTAACATTTTTACTTTTTAACCCAAATAGCGTGCAAGATTTCTAATTAAAGCATTCCTGTGAAATTGCCATGATTCTTCTGTTGAAGACACTGTTGGTCAGTGTCTCATCAATTCATCCCAGTCTCTGTGTCATTGTGGTCAGGTTTCTGAGGGGGGAAGGATCTATTTGCTTATTGCACCTCAGGAAAGCTCTTTATGAGTTAATGTGTTGAAATGGAAAGTTTTTCATAAATGCCCAAATGACTCATTATGTGCACAATAATATTTACAGTGGTCTGCAAAAGTTTGGGCAACCTTGTTAATTTCATTGATTTTCCTTCATAAATCATTGGTTCTTAGGATAAAAAAAATCAGTTAAATATATCATATAGGAGACAAACACAGTGATATTTGAGAAGTGAAACAAAGTTTATTCCATTTACAGGAAGTGTGTAATAATTGTTTAAACAAAATTAGGCATGTGCATAAATTTGGGCACCACAATAAAAAAAAATAACTCAATATTTAGTAGATCCCCCTTTTGCAGAAATAACAGCTTCTAAACGCTTCCTATAGCTTCCTATGAGAGTCTGGATTCTGGTTGGAGGTATTTTGGACCATTCCTCTTTACAAAACACCTCTAATTCATTCAGGTTTGATGGTTTCCGAGCATGGACAGCTCTCTTTAAGTCACACCACAGATTTTCAATAATATTCAGGTCTGGGGATTGAGATGGCCATTCCAGAACGTTGTACTTGTTCCTCTGCATGAATGCCTTAGTAGATTTTGAGCAGTGTTTAGGGTCATTGTCCTGTTGAAAGATCCAGCCCCGGCGCAGCTTCAGCCTTGTCACTGATTCCTGGACATTGGTCTCCAGAATCTGCTGATATTTGGTGGAATCCATGCGTCCCTCAACTGTAACAAGATTCCCAGTCCCTGCACTGGCCACACAGGCCCACAGCAGGATGGAACCACCACCAAATTTTACTGTAGGCAGCAGGTGTTTTTCTAGGAATGCTGTGTTGTTTTTCCTCCATGCATGACGCCCCTTGTTATGTCCAAATAACTCAATTTTAGTCTCATCAGTCCACAGCACCTTATTCCAAAAGGAAGCCGGCTTGTCCAAATGTGCTTTAGCATACCTCAAGCGGCTTTGTTTGTGATGTGGGCGGAGAAAAGGCTTCCTCCGCATCACTCTTGCGTACAGCAGCTCCTTGTGTAAAGTGCGCGCAATAGTTGTACGATGCACAATGACTCCATCTGCAGCAAGATCATGTTGTATGTCTTTGGTGCTGGCCTGTGGGTTGACTTTGACTGTTCTAACCATTCTTTGCTTCTGTTTATCCGTGATTTTCCTTGGTCTGCCACTTCGAGCCTTAACTTGAACTGTGCCTGTGGTCTTCCATTTCCTGACTATATTCCTAACTGTCGAAACAGACAACTGATATCTCTTAGACAGCTTTCGGTATCCTTCCCCTAATTCATGATGGTGAACAATCTTTGTTTTCAGTTCATGTGACAGTTCTTTTGAGACTCCCATGTCGCTACTCTTCAGAGAAGATTCACAGAGGAGGGAAACTTACAATTGCCCCCCCTTAAATACTCTCTCATAAGTGGGTTCACCTGTGTATGTAGGTCAAGGGTCACTGAGCTTCCCAATCCAATTTTGAGTTCCAATAATTGGTTCTAAAGATTTTGAAATCAGTAAAATGGCAACAGTGCCCAAATTTATGCACATGCCTAATTTTGTTCAAACAATTATTGCACACTTCCTGTAAATGGTATAAACTTTGTTTCACTTCTCAAATATCACTGTGTTTGTCTCCTATATGATATATTTAACTGATTTTTTTTATCCTAAGAACCAATGATTTATGAAGGAAAATCATTGAAATTAACAAGGTTGCCCAAACTTTTGCAGACCACTGTATCCCCTATGTCTTGTTTTTTTTCTAGTTTGCATGGTGGTATAGTTGTTACCTTTGTTTAATTTAATAATAAGAATATACTACCTCATAGTTAAAGGATGATGATGGGTGTGTGATTTCAAAGTAAATGCAAAATACTGAGAACTGTTGTGCCATTACACATATTTTTAAGTTATTAAATGTTTATCAAATAACTCTTGCTCTGTTAGGTATTGTCCAGTGAATATCGGCCCAAGCAGCTGATAATAAGACAATAGTTCAAAGAGTGATTCGAGCACTGGCATTCTTCTAACAGCAAACTCTGCACAGATATGTAATACATGAGTGACAATTTCTCTTCAAGTATAAAAATTTATGAATAGAAATAAATGCACATCCAAAGAACACCACGATATAATGGTTACCTGATTTAACAATATATTTCTAGAAATGTGCCGCTATTCTAGCATTGTGCTGCTCAGGTAGCAGCACGTTAGAGTAGCTCTGTAATTTTGATTGAGATTTTTTCTTTATTTCAAAATTTTATTCCTGATCTTCTTGGAAAAACATTTTGGTTTTGTGGACAACCGTTTCTTTTTGTATGCCGTCTATAAGAAGGGACTAAGCAGACTGTACTGATTGAGGAAGCTAAGATCCTTTAAGATTTCTAGCAAGATGTTGCATGTTTTCTATACATTAGTTGTTGAGAGCGTCATCTCCTCTGCTGACATCTGTTGGGGCTGCGGCATCAGAGCCAGGGAACTTAAAACGCTGTTCTGGGGATGACTGTGGAATCTCTGGAGACAATGATGCAAAGAAGGACTTTGAATAAAATCAAGAAAATTATGGACTTAGATTCTTAGTACTAATCAATGACCCACCTGCCACTGTCCTGGGTCATTGTACTTGGTCCCCTGAATCATCATGAGACTGCTGATGTAATCTCTTTTGAATGTGTTGGAGGACTGAGCTGTAAACACAGGGGAGTTAAAAGCACAATCCTTCCCCTCTGTTTAGTGATGGGTTTTCTATTCTGACCACAATGGCTTCTTTCATCCCTCTTTCAAACCATCTGTTCTCCCAGTCCAAAATCTGGACATCATTGTCATCAAATGAGTGCCCTTTGTTCTTCAGGTGCAAGTGGACTGCTGAATCTTGACCCGAACATCTCAAAATGGTTAAAACATATTCCCTTAGATGAGCTCTCGTGACAACATGTGATAATCTTAAGATGTCCGATTTGCTATTTATTCGATCAAATATAAAATGCCACGTATGCTTTAAAAATACCAACATCAGCTCTTTTCTCACAGCATGGCGGACGTTTCTTAAGATGATAGGGTTGTCACTGATCACATGCAGTTGTACATTCATCTGGAAAAACCCTGACATTCCGCACAAAAATAAAATTATAAACTTTCCAGACTGGAGGAGTAAAGGTATTGAATACCTGGAACATATATTTGAAATAACTGAGTTTATACCAATAAAAAATTAAATATTCAGGCTCTCTCAACTGGAAAGAATACAGTTTTCGTTAGCAAATAACTTAAAGTGATTCAATAGAACTTGGCAACCCCTTCGGCAATATTTTGATAATCCTATTTGAAGATAATTTGATTTGATTCTCGGTGTGATAACATGTAAGTCCTAGGGGAAAGGGAGGGGATGGGTCTTGAGAGTGTTCCTGTTTATTTATGCCACTTTTGTTTCATTTTGATTTTGTGTTGTCTTTATGTTTCATGTTCACATCAAAAAAGAGGACAGATTTGTATTGTTGATGTTTCAATTTACATGTCTGATTCTTCAATAAAACTGTTTGAAACTGAAAATTTAATATAAAAGCACTTTCCACTGTCTTTGTACTAAAATATTCTGTACAAATGAATTTGCCTTGCCTTACAATATGGTATGGTACAATATGGTATCCAACAACCCCGTACAGTCATTTTCTGACTGCTCAAACGATGTTAAATCGTGGATGACCTCAAACTTTCTGAATCTGAATGAAAGTAAGATTGAAATTATAATGTTTGGTTGTAGTCCAGCAGTTTTTCCTCCTGGCTTCTTGGGCCATCTTACACCTAACATTCGATCATCAGTAAAAAATCTTGGTGTAATATTTGATGACAGGTTGAAATTCGATCGCCAGGTTAGTTCAGTCGCAAAAAAACAGCTTTTACCAGTTAAGAATTTTATCAAAAGTGAAAGGGTACCTGCCACACAGAGATCTGGAGACTGTAATCCATGCTTTTATTATTACAAGATTGGATTACTGTAATTCATTATATGCTGCCTTGGACCACTCACTTTTACACCGTCTGCAGTTGATACAAAATGCAGCTGCCTGTCTCCTTACTGGCACACGTAAACGTGACCACATATCACCCGTTCTAGCCTCGTTGCACTGGCTCCCGGTTGTTTTTAGAATAGATTTAAAAATTTTATTGTTTGTTTTTAAAGCTCTTAATGGTCTAGGCAAGGCAAGGCAAGGCAAATTTATTTATATAGCACAATTCCGTACAAGGACAATGCAAAGTGCTTTACATGATTAAAATATAGCAAAATGAAACAGAATAAAAGCAAGTAGGAATAAAATGTAGATAGAAAATAGGACAAAAAAAGTGGTGCTTCAGTTAACTAGAACACTTGAAGGCAATCCTAAACAAATGTGTTTTTAATCTTGATTTAAAGGAACTCAGGCTTTCCGCACCTTTACACTTTTCTGGAAGTTTGTTCCAGATAAATGGAGCATAGGAACTAAATGCTGCTTCTCCGTGTTTGGTTCTGGTTCTAGGTATGCAGAGTAGGCTGGAGCCAGAAGACCTTAGTGGTCTGGATGGTTGATACACCGATAACAAGTCTGTGATGTATTTAGGTGCTAAGCCATTTAGGGATTTATAGACTAACTGAAGGATTTTAAAGTCTATTCTCTGAGATACAGGGAGCCAGTGTAAGGACTTTAGAACTGGGGTGATGGGCTCTACTTTCTTAGTCTTAGTGAGGACGCGGGCAGCAGCGTTCTGGATCAGCTGCAGCTGTCTGATCCACTTTTTAGTCAGACCTGTGAAAACACTGTTGCAGTAATCAATTCTACTAAAAATAAACGCATGGATTAGTTTTTCCAGATCCTGCTGAGACATCAGTCCTTTAATCCTAGAAATGTTCCTCAGGTGATAGAAAGCCGACTAACTTTTGTGTGTGCTAACTTTTGATCTCTCCTCTATTGGTCCAAATATTATTACTTCTGTTTTGTTTTTATTCAACTGAAGAAAATTTTGGCACATCCACGTATTGATTTCTTCTAGGCATTTACTCAGTGCTTGAACTGGTCCATAGTCACCTGGTGACATGGTGATGTAGAGCTGTGTGTCGTCTGCATAGTTATGGTAGCTGATGTTGTTGTTTTTTATGATCTGAGCTAGAGGGAGCATGTAGATATTGAAGAAGAGGGGACCCAGGATGGACACTTGGGGAACCCCACAAGTGATTTTTGTCATCTCTGATGTAAAGTTAGTCTAGCCCCCCAGTATTTGACTGAGCTTCTCCAAATACATGTCCCGGCCAGAACACTGAGATCCTCTAATCAGTTGCTACTGGCCATGCCTAAAACCAGACTTAAAACCAAAGGTGATCGTGCCTTTATGGCAGCGGCACCGAGACTCTGGAATAAGTTGCCGTGGCATATTCGATCGGCAGGCTCTTTTGAGGTTTTTAAATCCTCTCTATGTCATGATGCAGCCTGAAGGCTGCACACTGAACATTTCTCGCTCCGTCTCCAGTGCAGTCCTGATTAGGAGCACCTGTCAGGCTTCAATCACCATGGACTCATTCCACCTGCTCACTCCACCATATAAACTCACCTCAGTTTGTCCATGGTTACCGGTTCGTCTCCAGTTCTCTGAACATCATCAGTGTTTCACCCAGGAATTTGCTTAGGTGAGGCGTTGAGTTGTCGGAGGGGGGAGGGAGGGTGGGGGGGGGAGCTGAGGAAAAAAGACAAGCTTTGCGCGGACAACCGGGGGGGGGGGGGGGGCTTTGCGCGGACGGCCCGAGCGGAGCGCCTGTGTTTTTTCCTGCCATTCACTATATGCACGCGCAAAAGCAACAACAAAAAAACACCTGTTACCGTCAAATAAACAGTATATCGAGTTAGGTTTTTATATTGCCGAGGCGGTAGCAAGAGAGCGCTGCGGGAAACCCTGATCATGCCTGTCCTGTTCCTGTTCGTGTCTGTTCCCGTCTGCCAGTTCCTGCATTCCTGCAACCTCCGTCTGGTAAATGACTCTGGCTTTCATCATTCACTTCTTGCTGCTTCAATTAACTCTGGAAACCAGCTCTTTGTGTGTGTGTGCTGTGTTCTGGGTTCATCCAAGACACATCATGACACTCTAAAAGCACACTTCTTCTCCCTGGCTTTTAATAATGGTGATGGTGAGATGAAGCCTCATGAGGCATTGAACCACTTGAGCCAACTGGTTCGAGAAAGGGTTCATTTCTTGGAGCTTCATGTGCACACGAAACCACCTACTGGCCAGGTGTATAATCACAGCCAGCTGTATCTTAACACGTGTGATGCATTGATTTTTTTTGTCTATTATGGCTCTTGGAAAAGACTTCACAAAAGGTGTAGGACGAAATCATTTGTCCACATAAATTATGTATACACATATGTGTATAATAAAATATTGTTTGAATGTATTCTCTGTGTATAATTTTTCCCAAAATAGTAGTGTCATGTGATATGGCATGTTGTGTAATAATGTTTTTCTGTGACTCTAGAAAAATGGCATGGGCTTAATCAGGCAGAGGACAGTGAAAGTGCTTGTGGAACTAGGGAGGGGGTAGTGAATAGGCTAATGCTTGAGTAACTTGGATGATTTCATGCATTTTTATTAAGAAACAACAATTTCTCCACAGTTTTTGGTTTCAAACGATTTCTCTTTTTTGACACTACTTCTCCAGCCTTTGAAAAGACACGCTCACATGGGTGGGGGGTCGGTGAAGTTGCTTCTCGCCTTAAAGGTATACTATGCAACCGGGGTTGATTTTCCAGCGAGGCTCCCCTCAGAGGGCGAAAGTAAAAGTGGACTGTCGTAAAGGTGCTCACTGTTCTGGTTTCTCCATCAAGCCAGGTGCGGTTGTTTTGAGCTTAGCAGACAGGCGAACGCAACGAAAAGTGGAAAAAACGGCAGTACAAACAATGACTAACACAGTGCAGGTATGAACATCAAGCTTCCCGCAGCTGCGGCCGCCTCGCCAAGCCGCCGCCGCCTCGGCAGTTTTATTATTATTATTTTTTATGTTGGCGAGACGCTACCGCCACCGCCTCGCCAAGCCGCGGCCGCCGCCTCGCCAAGCAGCCGCCGCCTCGCCGCCGCCGCCGCGGTAGCGTCTCGCCAACATAAAAATAAATAATAATAATAATAAAACTCGATATGCTTGCATGTTTATTTGACATTAACACACGGTTCTTTGTTGTTGCTTTCGCGCGTGCATATAGTGAATGGCAGGGCAAAAACACATGGAGTTCTCGCCGTAAAGCGAGACTTCTGTGTGTGCGGGCCGTGAGCTCTTGCAATTGCAAGTGCGGTATTTCCCCCACACACCCCCAGGGCGGCCGAGAAAACCTTTGTTCGACCTGAAATGACTCATTTGATCATCCAAAACGGTATGGAACACATTAACTGAAAAATGTTGCATAGTATGCCTTTAAAGTATCCATGTATTTTTGCCTGTTTTTTCCCTGCCATTCACTATATGCACACGAGAAAGCAACAACAAAAAAACGCGTGTTAACGTCAAATAAAGTTACTTAGTTTTTTTTTGGTTTTTTTTGGAATGTTGGCGAGGCGGTAGCGTGAGTTACTAAATGAAGCAAGCTTCGTAAAGCGCATTACAGAAACGCCCCCACCATTACTCGACACACGCCTCGAAGCCTCGGCACATCACGTAACATCACTATTTAATAAAGTCTAAGTGGACATTTGGCAACATTTTATTTAAAATTTTATTTTATTTTAAAATAAAATTTAATTTTATTTTAAAATGTATTTTATTTAAATTGAAACATTTATCCTATTATATTTTATCTCTACTAATTTTTTCTTTCTGCATTGTGCATTGTAGCAGTTTTTATCTTATGCTCTGCATGTCATGAATCAGAGACAGAGAGACCCAGTATTCAAACCAAATAAGTGAGGTAAATGAAAAGGCTTTAATAAAGCTCAAAAATAGATCAAACAGGGATAAGCAGGTTCGGTGGTCAAATAACAGAACAGGGTCGATACACGAAATGGCAGTTCAATACAGGCAGGAACAAAGACAGGAATCAGGCAAGCTTTCAGATAATCCAAAGTCAGAATCAGGTCGGCAAAACGAGTAAGCAGTCAAACAGGGCAGGAAAAAACGGTTCAGGGATCCGGCTGGCTCAGAAGTCAAAAAGGCAGATTGGGTCAAAATTCACTGGACTATCAGAAAAGAACCGACGCACTCTTGGCTCCATACTTTAGACCTTGTGCTGACGTATGGCACTTATTGTGAAGAATTAACAGTATTTCCTCACAACCCTGTCCTATCTGATCATTTTTTAATAACATTTGAGTTTAATCTAACTGCGTTCTTCACCCCAAAAGAGGGTTCCATTATAGTAGATCTTTATTGGATAATGCTGCATCAAACTTTAAAGAGTCTGTCCCCCTTTTAATATCTTCAGGAAGTACGAGCCCAGCAGAGGATGTACTTCCTGCGCCAGCTGAAGAAATTCAACCTGCCAAGGACAATGATGGTGCAGTTCTAGTCCTCCATCATTGAGTCCATCCTCACCTCCTCCATCACCATTTGGTACGCTGGTGCCACCGCTAAGGACAAGAGCAGACTGCAGCGTGTCATCCGGTCTGCAGAGAAGGTGATTGGCTGCAGTCTTCCATCTCTCCAGGACCTTTACGCCTCCAAGACTCTGAGGCACACAGGGAAGATTGTCGCTGATCCCTCGCACCCAAGTCACAGACTATTTCAATCACTTCCCTCTGGCAGGAGGCTGTGGTCCATCAGGACCAAAACCTCACACCACAGGAACAGTTTTTTCCCATCTGCTATCAGCCTTATGAACAAGGCCAAGAGCCGCCCGTGAAACTGGACACTGTCTCTCTCCCCCGTTCAGGACTTACAACCTTCTGCGTTACATTAACGCACAGTTTACCGAGTGTATATAGCTTTTGTATATATATCCATTTTATTTTAATGTATTTTTATTTTTTGTCTGCACCATCAACACCAAGTCAAATTCCTTGTGAGTGCAAACCTACTTGGCGATTAAACTTGATTCTGATTCTAATTGCAGAAATACCCTGCAGATAGCAGCAATGTTGTTTCTTCCCATTCACAAATAGATGTCTTTGTTAACGGTGTGACTTTGTCATTGCGTTCTGCATTAGACAATGTATCTCCCTTGAAAAAGAAGGTGATTATTCACAGGAAGTTGGCTCCCTGGTTTAATTCAGGGCTGCGTTCCTTGAAGCACAATTTTAGGAAATTGGAGAGAAAATGGCGCTTTACACACCAAGAGTAAGACAGTCTATTGTTGTATAAAAAAGACCCTTTGCAGAGTTAGAGCAACATATTTTTCATCATTAATTGAGGAGAATAAAAATAATCCTAGATTTTACGTCAGTACAGTTGCCAAACTTACTCAGAGTCACAGCTCCGTTGATCCATCCATTCCCTTAGCTCTTAGTAGTAATGTCTTTATGGGATTCTTCATAAATAAAATTGATTCCATTAAAAATAAAATAATCGGTGTCCTCCCAAACATGATTACCTCATCCTCAGTAAGTGAGGCAGCATTGGAGGAATCTTTAGAACCTGCACAGTGTTTGAACTGTTTAGAAGCAGTAGAGCTTTCTGAGCTATCTAAAATTTTAGCTTTATCTAAACCTTCTACCTGTATGTTAGACCCAATCCCAACCAAGTTGTTTAAGGAGATATTCCCTTTGATCAGTGGCCCTATTTTAGACATTATTAATATATCCTTAATAAATGGATATGTACCAGGCTTTTAAATCAGCTGTTATTAAACCTTTACTTAAGGTAAGGCAAGGCAAATTTATTTGTATAGCACAATTCAGTACAGAGACAATGCAAAGTGCTTTACATGATTAAAATATAGGAAAATAAAACACAATAAAAGCAAGTAGGAATAAAATGTAGAAACAAAATAGAACATTAAAAACAGTTGGACTAAAAAGTTTAACTAGTGATGTTTCAGTAGAACAGTTTAACTAAAACAGTCAAAGGCATAGGCAATCCTAAACAAATGTGTTTTTAAGAAACCATCTCTTCATCAAAATTAGTTAGTAAATTACAGACCTATATCTAATCTTCTTTTCTTATCTAAAATTCTTGAGAAAGTAGTTGCTAATCAACTTTGTGAACATTTACAAAGTAATGACCTACTTGAGGAGTTTCAGTCAGGCTTCAGAGCTCATCATAGCACTGAAACAGCTCTGGTGAAGGTCACTAATGATATTCTCATGGCCTCAGATAATGGACTTGTGTCTGTACTTGTCCTGTTAGATCTCAGTGCTGCATTTGATACAGTTGGTCACAATATTCTCCTACAAAGACTTGAACATACTGTGGGGTCACTGATGGAGTACCACAGGGTTCAGTCCATGGACCAATTCTCTTTAGTATATATATGCTTCCGATTGGCAAAATTATCAGACAGCATGGGATTAATTTCCACTATTATGCTGATGACACTCAGCTATATTTATCCATAAATCCTGATGAGTCCAATCAATGACTTCGACTACAGTCATGTCTTGATGACATCAAAAGCTGGATGACTTTAAATTTCCTGCATTTAAATTCTGACAAGACAGAAGTTGTAATCTCAAAAAATAAACTTCTTAATCAATCACTTAATTTGCATGGCATTAACTTGGCCTTTGGTAGTAAAGTAAAAAATCTTGGTGTTATTTTTGACCAAGACATGTCATTTAAATCCCATATTAAACAGGTTTCCAGTTTCTTTTTTTCAAATCCGGAATATTGCCAAAATTACATTTTACACACCCCTGAAACATTCTGTCCAGGGGTGATGCTAAAAAACTAGTCCATGCATGTGTTACTTCAAGGCTGGACTATTCTAATTCTTTACTATCAGGAAGTCCACAAAATGCAGTATAAAGTCTTCAGCTGATCCAAAATGCTGGAGCAATAGTTCTGATGAAAATCAACAAGAGGGATCATTTTTCTCCAATTTTAGCTTTCCTTCATTGGCTTCCTGTCAAATCAAGAATATAATTTAAAATTCTTCTTCTAACTTATAAAGCCCTTAATAATCAAGCTCCATCATATATCAGAGCTCTGATTACCCCGTATGTTCCTAACAGAGCACTTCGCTCTCAGACTGCAGGTCTGCTGGTGGTTCCTAGAGTCTCTAAAAGTAGAATGGGAGGCAGATCCTTTAGCTATCAGGCTCCTCTCCTGTGGAACCAACTCCCACTTTTGGTCCGTGAGGCAGACACCTTGTCTACTTTTAAGACTAATGTTAAAACTTTCCTTTTTGACAAAGCTTATAGTTAGAGTGGCTCACGTTACCCTGAGGTACCTCTATAGTTATGCTGCTAAAGGCTTAGGCTATTGGACTAGTTTTCTCACTCTACTGAGCTCTACTGTTCTCCAGTTTTGCATTGCTTGTTGTGATTTCAGCTTTTAACTTTTTGTTCTCTCTCTTTTTTTTCTTCATAGTAGGTACACCTGGTCTGGCGTTCTGTTAGCTGTGACATCATCCAGGGAAGACAGATCACACGCTATTACCATCTAATGTAGAACAGATTACTGGATCAATGTGTGCTTCTGTGCTTTTTTGTCTCTCTTGTGTCTCTGTTCTGTCTTCTCTAACCCCCAGTCGGTCAAGGCAGATGACCGTTCATACTGAGCCCGGTTCTGCAGGAGGATTTCCTTCCCGTTAATGGGGAGTTTTTCTTTCCGCTGTCGCTTCATGCTTGCTCAGTATGACGGATTGCTGCAAAGCCATGGACAATGCAGACGACTCTCCCTGTGGGTCTACACTTCTCCAGGAGTGAATGCTGCTTGTCAGGACTTTGATGCAATCAACTGGGTTTCCTTATATAGGAAATGTTTGACCAATCTGTATAATCTGACCCAATCTGTATAGTCTGATTTCCCAACCCTACCTTCTGGAGGCAACCTGGACCCAAATTTTTTTGTACAACTTAGACACTTTCATTTCTAACATTTTCATGACACAAATATGTACGGCTCAGCGTAAGGGGTTTCAAGGTATCCGCGCGGGGGGGGGGCAGACTTCAGGTCTTTTCACACTCTGGATGGCAATCAGAGAACTCTGTAAAATACTTCCACAGTCTGCATGTATATGGATATCATTAAACACTTTCACAAGGGCAGTCTCTGTTCTGTGGTGAGCACGGAACCTGACTGGAAAGGTAGCATTTAACTAGGGCCGACGGAATGGGATCAAGTGGGCAGGTGGAAGATTTAGATTTGTTGATAAAATCAGAGATATCGGAGAGGGTTGGTAGATGTAAGCTGGAAAAAGGCTGGCAGTGTGGAGAGGTGATAGGGGAAGGAGCTGACAGGATAGGAGACAGGCGCTGGTGAATTCATTTGAATTTATGGTTAAAAAACTGCATTATAGAATTACAAGCGTCAGTTGAGCATGTGAGTTATATACATTTTGCTGTGAATCGTAAAACTGGTTTTCTTTTTAAGTCTTTCAAGTTGACGGCACTTAGCCTTCATGGTCCGGGGTTCAGGGGTAAACCAGGGGGCAGAGTGGGAAAAGGTAATGGTCCGGGTTTTTGTTGGAGCAAGGACGTTCATTTAGGCAGTTATTGTATTGAGATGTCAGTTCATCCGGTGAGGAAGAAGGATCCAGGATTAAAGTTCTTAGCAGTGTTGTATAAAGTACTGAAATCTCGGAGTCAAGTAAAAGTATAGGTACCTCTCCAAAATATGACTACTTGTTACTTGAGTTAAAGTCTTAAAGTATCTGAAATGTCTTGTACTTAGTATGAAAATTACTGTAAAAATAGATGTTCTCAAGTAATGTCATAAAAAGTATAAGTAAAAAGTAAAACAAAGCAAATGCAGTTTGAATGACATTTTTAGATTTTGGTCAACTTTGAAAGTCAAATTGACTTAAAATAACATAAACAACCAAGTGCAGGAGAAATTTAGACTAAATTTAGACAGAAAATACAACCTTTTTGTAAGCTTTCAGTTTTCCTTCTTCAAGTAAGGTCAGTGCTATGCACTTTAAAATTGTACACAACCAAGTGCAGGCAAAGGGGGTGAATACTAAGAACATGGTTAAGTGATAAACCAGGCTTAGTTAACCTACAGGAAGTGGTAAACCTGCAGGCAGGCCAGCTGACAGCTGTGCTAGGGCCCGGGACAACACAGTCTTTTTGGCCTCCCCTCTACACCTGCCGCCAACACACACACACACACACACACACATACACACACACACGTGTGTTTTTTTGACCTGGTATTAGCCAGTCCCTAACAATTTTTCCCTTCCATTGCAGGCGGTAGAATATGTTAGATACTTTGGGAATTCCCTGCCCTCTGAATCTGCTGGCAGTTCATTTTCCATCACTGAGAAAGGCTTCCTTTTTGCCATTAAACGCACAACAATCATTAGATCAGAATCAGTCATTTTTGTTGGCCATAACATGGGATCATTGAAATTAACGCTGTGTTCTGTCTCTGAGCGACTATACTCAGACTCTCCGATCGCGCAGTAAGCCCCTCCACCTGCACAGTCTCTGTCTTTGCTAGGGATGGCTCTCTCTGTCTCTTCCTCAAACACACACTGCTCCCTAGACATGTTCCTGACTCATCCTCAGTTTTAAAAAACATTTACTAATAAAATCCCTCAAGCCTTTGGTGTCATCTTCTTTTTTTCTCTTTTCTGTGCACCTGTGATTCTTAGTTTGCAGCGGAATGAACTTTCAAAGTTGCAGCCAGCCGTTGTCTTAATGGTCAAACCATTTTATGTTGGGGTGGGGGGAGTTCTAATGGCCCCTTATTTAAAGAAAACATATTACATATACCTAATGCAGAAATATATGTGTGTGTGTGTGTATATATATATATATATATATATATATATATATATATATATATATATATATATATATATATATATATATATATATATTTAGTTACTCTAATATTAAATATTTGTCACACAAATATTTTCTGAAAAATTACTTCTGCGAGTCAGTTTTGGTCCCCTCTCTCTGTCCTGGGCCTGGGACAATTGACCCGTTTGTCCACACCTGTCAGTGGACGTGCCTGTAGGTATAATTTATTTAAGAAAATTAGGACTCCCGGCTCTACTATTAGATGGTCTACCTAAACCACAAGGTTAATTTAACCTGCTTTACTACTGAACCAGCTTCTTATCCTGATGTTGATGAACAAGCCTAGGCAAGTCCCGACTTTGTCGCAGTCAATCAGTAGGTGGGGTCAAAACACTTGCGTGGGTGAGTCTCTGTCCTGCAGCGGATGCAGGTAGGGGCGCACGACCCCCTTTTGGACACCAAAATAATTGCTTTGGAGCCTGAAATTTTAAACATCCTTCATAGAATTAAGATTAAAGGAGAAGTCCGGTCAACAAGGAAAAATCAGTGGATCATTAGCTATACCTAAAACTAATATGTTTGTGGTAATTTAATGAATTTAGCGTTAATCAATAAGAAAAAAGAAGCATAAATTGTTGTCTCGATCACTGTGTCTGGGGGCGGCCATTATTGCCCAAATATAAAAATGGGCATGACATCACATTCTGTGACGTCATGTTGTGGAGCGCCACTGCGCTTCACAAGCTAATTCAATAGGAACTGTTGTACACAGCTGCGATCAACAACAATTATTTTGGATGTCGAGAGGACTTCACCATTGAAATCTTCGACGCGGTTGCAAGCTGTTGTCTCATCGTACAGACCCAAAACATGTCTTTTTAACAACACCTCAAGGACTCCGAGGGGTTTGGCTAACCCCCTCTCTGGAGGACACCCAGTCTCCAACAGATATGTGCTTCCTGACAGTTCAGCCATTAGTTGTAAGTCATGGCCCTAGTCTGTTCCTGGGAGTTAACTAAGATAACATTAAAAACCATGAGAAAGTTTTGAAAACCGTTAACTATTCAACACATCCTCATAAATAATCTCCTGTGATGTTCTGCACTTGGTACCATTACTGAAGCCTGAATGCAGTCATTGTTCTGCAAAGAACTCCCCATCCCAAGTTACTGTTTTAAAGGTTACAATTCGTGTAACTTTAAAATACACTATTATCATATAAATGATTATATATTTTCATAACATTACCCAACCAGAGGGGCGAAGTGGTATGACACACTTGGAAACAACGACAATCGACAGTCAGTCGAGCTCTGCCTAGCTGCATTGGCTCAGGGGCCACTGGACCAGGAGGGGGCAATGGTGCTGTTGGAGTGAAAGAGGTCCAGGGAACAGAACGGCGTTCCCTCTGCTGTTCCATAAGACAGAGGTCAATACGAGTAACCAAGTCCTCTAACTGTTTAAGGGACTGAGGGTAATCCTTGGTAGCGAGCTCGTCCTTTATTCTGTCATTCAACCCCATGATGAAGACATCCATGAGTGCAGGCTCATTCCAGGGACTCTCAGCTGCTAGAAGGTGAAAATCAATAATACAATTGGAGACAGACCTATCTCCTTGTCTGAGAGCCAGAAGCCCCCTAGTGGATTCCCGGCAGGGCAGCACTGGGCTGAATACTCTGACCAGCTCACGGGAAAAATCTAAATATGAATAGTACTTAGGGGAATTGGACTGCCATTCAGATGTTTCCCACAACCTCGCCTTTCCAGACAGCAGGGAAATAACATATGCCACCCTAGAGCGGTCAGTGGGATAAGATGAAGGTTGGAGCTCAAACTGAATCTCACACTGAGTGAGAAATGCCCTGCCCTGCACAGGATCGCCTTTAAAGAGCTCGGGCGGGGTGAGCCGCGGCTCAGAAAGTGATGTCACCACGCGTGACATAGCGATGGGAGTTGGAGATTGCAGAAGTGGCGGAGCCGGGGCAGCCTGGCAGCGAAGAAGAGATAAAATCTTGGTCATACCAGCTTCTAACTCTGAAATGGAATTTCAACGCCCTCTCGCCACTGATCGTTTGGTGCAGAGTCCATTCTTCTTGGCCAGATTGTACTGTAACGTACGGGAATTTGGACCCAAGATGCACACAAACAGGTATGAGGTTTACAGTGATTTATTTACTTGAGCTACTAGCGTGTCACGGGGAACGCGCAGGCAGCGCGGCACGGGGAGCGCACAGCACGCAGCTCTCCAACTGGAAACCCCCTATGGCAGACACAACAGGTTAGTGATCAGCTAAAGGGAAAACTGGCAAAAAAGAGAGAAACAGGATCACTAACCTGGTAGAGGGATTCAAAGCTCGGGACCGGTTTGGGTCCGGGGCGGAGGTCCGATGGCGGACAGAGATTGTGAGGCTGTTGAGCGGCGGGCAATCAGGGGCAGTCCAGAGGGAAAATCCAGTTCCGTTCCAAGGTCCGTTAACTGGTGGGGCAGAGATGCAAAAAGGAGTCAGGCTGACTCGGAGACTTAGACAGAGCGGGGGTCCGGTACACAGGCGGGCTATCTAGGACAGAGACAGAATCGGTGGTCCAAAGGCTGATCAGGTCGGGCATACGGGCGGGCAGTCAGAAACAATTCAGGGGTCAGGCTGGCTCGGTAAACGGAGACGGAATCAGGTCAAGTAACAAGAAGAGGGGTAGGCAAAGGAACGCTGGAAAGTACACAAGGGTTGGCTTGAGACGAACTGGCACTGGGGGGGGGGGGTGATCTGGACTGGGTATATATGGAGGTGATACAGGTGGAACCAGTGAGGACTAATTGTAGAACAAGAGGAGTGGAGCAGGTGTGCAGAATTGTGCATCAGCTCCAGTGCCAGGATCGTTACAAATTTGATATATTAATTTGTTAGTTTTATACTTTCAGCTGTCAGACACAATATGTAAACTGGTTTGTGAGTTTTATTTGAACCAATCAGAATACTCTCAACAGCAAGTTATCTGTTCTAAAACATTTTGGCTTTTCTTACCATCCCCTCCAGTCCTCACATATGAAGTATTGTTGAGGTATATGTGTTCAGGCTATGTAAACGGTGTATGAAACTACTCAGTTTTACAAAGAATTATTGTTCAAAGTAAACCAAAAACACTGTTCTGACTATCTGATTACAGATACAATATGGAAAACACAAATGTCATTATGAATATTTAAGTGTTTTGTGAAAATTTTAACTATAACGTGAAAAATAAAGTGTGTGCATACCAATCTTCTTGTATCTCATCTTAAGAGCTCATATACTGAATTAAATATGTGGAATAGCGAGGCAACTTGGTGTTAGGTCCCATGCCTAGGAGCACACTGTCAAGCTTAAATTAAACCAGCCTTTGGATACAAGACACCTATCTACCCACTGAGCCATGGTCACCCTGACTTAGCCATATTTTATGTGTGTGTGTGGGGGGGGGGAGGGGGGTACAGTACACGTCTTACATCCACACAAACACCTTGAATGGTCAAGACTTAGGTTTCAGACACAAAGGTACTCTGTGACGATCTTCCTGTTTCAATCACTGATCCAGCAGCACACAAACCTGCCCATCTGTCATGCCATGTGCTCCATGTGGCTAACTTTAACATGAGCCATGCACCACCTTAATACATTCAGTCCTTTAACTCCATTTTGATTCCACCCAGTCTGAATCAGTGTAAACTGAGCTATTACTTTGCTACTACAATGGCTAAATTCATGTAACCTTGTTGTAGACAATGGTTATCTGTCATACTTTTATAATCCATCTCTTATCACTGTCTAGAAAATTTGGTAGTGCACACCAGTGTGTACAAATCATCTTTAATCTCAGGTATTTGCCTCTATCCATCCATCCATTATCCATCCATCCATTATCTGACCCGCTTAA
Organism: Fundulus heteroclitus; assembly: GCF_011125445.2. Classification (NCBI taxonomy): domain Eukaryota; kingdom Metazoa; phylum Chordata; class Actinopteri; order Cyprinodontiformes; family Fundulidae; genus Fundulus; species Fundulus heteroclitus. The sequence goes on along the minus strand of NC_046383.1, from coordinate 38,778,500 downwards.
TCCCTGATGGGGTCACCAGGGTTGCTGGTGCCTATCTCCAGCGTTCACCGGGCAAGAGGCAGGGTACACCCTGGACAGGTCGCCAGTCTGTCACAGGGCGTATTTGCCTCTAACTAGATTATATTAGACTATGTCAAGCAGCTTTTAATTGGATTTTAACCACACTTTTAAACATTTAAAACAGTATGTCATTTTTACTTTTAATATGACCTCAGAATAACCCCTTTTTTGACAATGGCAGCAAATTATCTTAATTTTTTTTAGCACTTAAGCAACTATGGTTGCTAATGCTGATTGATGCATTTTCCACACATGCCAAAGATCATATGGGAAGCATTTGGCCCTCTAGTGGTCAAAGTTATGCCTAATTATGCCTATTTTTGCCAATTTCCACACTAAGTTCGACAGTTTATATCACTTGTGTGCCACATTCAGCTTGACTGTAACAAACAGCCGTTTGTTACATCTAAGAATGAACATTTAACTTTGTATTTAAGCACTTTATTTAGCACTTTAGCATACAGCACTTTAAGGATGCATATTTGCACATTTAAGAAATAATTGCACACAGTTACTTGTATAAATGTTTATTGAATGCATTTCCTTTTTCCTGGTTTTAGATCCAGTGGCACTGCAGCACTTTATAGTAGAGTGGTTGGGCCCTGGAGAAGAAGGGTGACAAAATTAGAATGTCAACATGTGTACAATATCTATTTTATCCTTAGTGTTGTATGTGGAAGTGAAATGTTTGGTTTGTACTCACCTTGTCCTTGTGTCCAGGTCCGTCCCCTAAAAGAGGCCGGGGCTGAAACGACTGCCTTAAGAAGGTTCCGGACTGGACCAAGGCAGGGAAATGTATAGGGGAGCCAAGTTTAGCTTTTTATATGGTTATGAGGTTTCTATTTATCTTTGGTGTTTGGTTTAGGATTTTATGTAGATAGCTTGGGGTTTTACATGGTTTATGGTTGTTGCTATGGTTTATAGAGGGTTTTAGATAGTTTTAGGAAGTCATCTTTAAATGTACACCCCTGGGAGAGTTTTATGGTTTTAACCAGTTAGTCAGACAGTATTTAAAGGCGCCTGTTTCATCACTTACTGTGCTGCTGCTGGAGAAGACACATTGCTCCCTCAACTGCCTTTGCACTTTGTAAATAGGTATGAGAAAAACAAATAATTAAAAATTGTGGACCACGACATCTCTGCCTCTGCATCAATCCTTCCACACCCCACGTACTCCAACCTCTTAAGGCCAGCCACGTGACATTGATAAACTAATTAATTACTAGATAATTTAGTTGGTAATGTGTTGTAAATAAATTAGTGAGGAATTACTGTTTTTGATGAAAAATATTTCCTCACAAACTAACTGCTTCAAAAATTGAAAGCTTTCTTTACATTTTCCATGAAAATTTTGATAAACAATGAAGCATATTTTTTGAAAGAGACAGAGATAATAAAAACACTAACCAATGGTCAACAGACATAACCAGTTGTCTACCTTCTTCTCTTTGGCCCAACATGTTGTTTTCAGTTGGAGACATCAGTGCATTGTGGATTGCGCTGTGTGACCCCACTAAATATAAAATTAATGTTTATCCATGTGTATAAGACTGAGACATATAATGAGATACAGGGTGCACAAAATGGAGGCAGGTGTTTGTCAGGTTATCCATAAGTGGCAGGTTTTAGCTCTGACAGCTTTACCAGGATACTGCTGGCCTTTCTCTTCAATGCATGTGGGTGTAAGCATATGTGTATCTATCTATGTGTGTGTGTGTGTGTGTGTGTGTGTGTGTGTGTGTGTGTGTGTGTGTGTGTGTGGTGTCCTTGCAGAGTAGCAGTAGATTGCATTATCATGTATGGCATGTCTCTGACTGACCATCAGAATCCCTGATGCCATCTGACACTGCAGACAAATCAGTCATCCATGTAAAGTCATACTGAGTTGCAGTCAAGGAAAAACATGTTGCTGCTTGGCAGCCAATCAAATACTCGATTTGTTGTAAAAACTCCTGGAAAAGCAAAAACTGACCTCATCTTCCCCCAAAGTAAAGTGTTTGGGTAAATTGTGGTGCAATGAATAGAGTTACTTATATTTATGAATCAGATAAAATGACATGAAAACACATGAAATGTTTGTTACATTTTTAGATAAAATGAAATGATATTCAAGATTAGATGATTAGATTAGATTCAACTTTATTGTCATTAAACAGGTACAAGTACAAGGCAATGAAATGCAGTTTAGGTCTAACCTGAAGTGCAATAGCAGCAAGTGCATGATAAACAATTGCTCCATAAGTACAGGACACGGGTTTTTACTGAATAATTATAGAGATGGATACTATTCTAAACAGAATTTTACTGATAGATTTGTCCTATGAGTATAATATATAGATAACTAGTATTGTGAACTAAATTTACAGCTGGATGTGTACCGAATATAATATACAGGTGGATATTACTATAAATAGAGTTTTAGGATATGTATATATAGATAACTAGTATTGTGAACTAAATTTACAGCTGGATATGTACCGAATATGATATACAGGTGGATATTACTATAAATAGCGTTTTAGAATATGTATATATAGATAACTAGTATTGTGAACTAAATTTACAGCTGGATATATACCGAATATAATATACAGGTGGATATTACTAACCTGACCTTAGTTGTTCTCAAGTGTGTTTAAAACTGGGAGCGCCGAAGGGGGTGCCCGGCACAGCCCACCCCCCCCCTCGGGAAGGAAGCTTGTGCCGGCGCACCCCCTCCAAGCAACTGCCCAGAACCCTCAATGCCTAAATGCGAGAGGGGGTGAAGGGAGCCGTCCGAGGCGAGGCTCACGCAACATAAGCTCCCCCAACCCCCCCCCCCCCCCAGATGTCTTCACCCCCACCCTCCCATACCATGCCCTACATGAATGTGCGTTGTGAAAATGTTTGGAGTGAAAGTGTCTAAAAATGCATGATAAAATTGGGGAGAGGGACATCATCAGAAAGTGGCAACCTCGAGTAACGCCCCCCTCCCCAAGGTCCTACATGTGTGGCAGCGTGATGGAGCAGGCAGAGGGAGGAGCCCGTGGATGAGGAGAAAAGGACTGGGGAGACGTCCCAGGGAGCCAGCTAACCTACTGACTCTAATAGGCACCCCCGCTCCCCGAAAGTCCACCCGGAGAAGGGGGCCCCGCCAGTGGCACCGCCAGGGAGAGGTGGCAGGGCCTGCGAGCCAACCACCCACCAGTCCCTACTCCCCCTCCTTCCCCTCCCCCCACTAGCAGAGTGCCAACCCAAAGAAGGGGAAGAGCATCTGCCCTAAGATGTTAATGTCCATGCCCCATACCAGCTCAACAGGCCCGAGGCCCCCTAGCACACCAGAGGCCCCGTGCAGGGGCAGACACCTGGGTGCGCGCAGGCCCAGACCACAAACGGCATAACCCCCGGAACCTGAACCACCGAGGCCCCGCCGGGGCCCCCGCCCGAGGGCGGCACATCCCAGGGACCCCAGGCCCCCAGACCCACCCCACACCCACCAAGCGGCAGCACAGCTACCAGGTCAGTAACCCACGTCCGTCACCGTGGAACTCCGCAAGAGCACAGCAAGCAGGTGCTGTAGGCCACCCATAGGCCTCCCAAGCCCCTCCCAGATGGGAGCAACAGACCCCGGAGTCAGACCCACCTGGCGCCCCACTCCGAGTGCCCCCAAAGCCCCAGGAACCCCCCCATCCAGCCACTGCGCCCTGCAGGAAGCAACCCACCGCCCCCCATTTCACTTAGTGAAAGCGGGGTGGTGCTGATCAAAGGAGCCCATAGAGATGGATTATATGTGGATGTGGATGCTGTCTCAAGATTAATATGATGCAACAAAATATCTCTATACTGATTGATACAGAAATTTTTCTTACTTAGTTTTCTTTGCAATACATAATGCAGTGAAAACCATGTAAACTATTTTTTTTCCAGAGGGCTTTCCTCAAAGTTACCTAGCAAGCAAACTGATGGGGAAGGTGAAATTTTACAACTCAGGCACTTTGATAAGTTCTTACATATGCGTCCAGAACCTCTGGACTGGTGTGCATAACCATAACGCATGAATATAATTATCAGGATGATTGCCTATGCAGTGTGGACAGATATTAGATTGTGCCAAACCCATCTTGAATAATCTTTGTCCTGTGTAGTGTACTCTGTGAATGATTTTATATTGTATTAGTTGTAAGTTGGTGTTTCTAGTCAATTTGAAAGTTCTTAGACATATCTGAGCCCAGAAGATTTGTTCAAATCTGTCTGATAAATCCTCTTCCCATTTCATAATAGGAAGAGATATTGAATTGTCTATTTTAGTCAGTGTCCTGTATGATTTAGACCGTAGTTTGGGTGGGTTTAAATCTAGGAACTCTAATATATTAGTTGGGATTTGTAAACCACCTTTAATATGCTTAAATTTATTTCTAATTATAGATTTAAGTTGTTCATAATCCAAGAATTTATTTTTACTAATGTCATATTGCATATTTAGTTTGGCAAAAGTGATGAACTCGGTTCCGTCAAGTAAATGTTCCAGATATTCAATACCTTTATTCTTCCAGTATGTAAAGTTTATTATATTATTTTGTAGGATGTCAGGGTTATTCCAGATGGGTGTACGACTGCATGGGATAAGGGATGACTTCATCATTTTAAGAAACTCCTACCATGCTGTCAGAGTAGAGCTGATGTTAATATTTTTAAAGCATGTATGCCATTTTATATTTGAGCTAATAAACTGCAAATCTGAAATCGTGATATTATTGCATATTTTCTGTTCTATATCTATCCAGGGCTCGTCTAAAGGATTATGTTTTATCCATTCAGTGATGTATTGTAGTCTATTTGCTAAGTAGTAATTATGGAAGTTAGGCAGATCTAGTCCCCCTATGTCTTTTGTTTTTTGTAGCGTCTTTAAGGTGTTACGGGGTGGTTTTTCTTTCCAAAGAAATTTAGATATAGAAGATTCTAGAGATTTAAACCAGTCGAATGATGGTTTATTGGGGATCGTTGAAAATAAGTAATTAATTCTAGGTAAGACCATCATTTTAATTGAAGCTACCCTACCCATGAGTGAAATTGGAAGCGATTTCCATCTTTCAAGGTCCTCTTCTATCTTTTTTAAAAGGGGGATGTGGTTAGATTTTACTAAATCCGCTAGTTTAGACGACACAGTAATACCCAAATATTTAATATTTCTTGATTGCAAATGTACATCTAGGGGGGTTCTGAAAAGAGCAATTAATTGGCAGTACCATAGATTTAGACCAGTTTATAGAGTAATCAGAAACCTTTGAGAAAGATTCTAGTAATCTAATTACTTGAGAGAGGGAAGAGTTTGAGTGCTGAAGATAGAGTAATACCTCATCAGCATAAAGACTAATCTTATGCTCTATATTCATGCATTTTATACCTTTGACTACCTTTGTTTGTCTAATTGTTGCTGCTAGAGGTTCAATAAAAATGGCAAAAAGTGAGGGGGAAAGTGGGCATCCTTGTCTAGTGCCCCTCTGGAGACAAAAGCTGGATGATGTTTGATTATTTGTCCTGACACAGGCTGTAGGAAAGCTGTATACAATTTTTAACCAATTTATAAAAAAAAAAATGCCAAAACCAAATTTACGTAGAGTAGCGAATAAAAAAGTCCAATTTACTCTATCAAATGCTTTTTCTGCATCTAAAGACATTATATTAGTTTTAATATTTGTACTGTAGGAATAATCTATTAAATTAGGTAATCTGTGTGTGTTAGTGGATGACTGTCTTCCTCTGATAAAACCAATTTGGTCTGGGTGGATTATGAAAGGAAAAGCTTTACATATTATTTTAATATTTACGTTGATTAAGGATATGGGACGATAGCTGGTGGGAAACATAGGATCTTTGCCTGGCTTAAGCAGAAGACTGATGGTGGCAGAGTTCATATTAGCTGGAAATCTGCCATTTTCCTGAATTTCCTGCAACATTCTGTGGAATGTTGGTGCCAGAATATTCCACAACTCTTAATAAAACTCAGTAGGGAATCCATCTGGGCCTGGAGCCTTTTTATTGGGCATGCTTGTTAAAGCTTCCTGGCCTTCAACTGTTGTCAGCGGTGAGTCCAATGTCGTTCTTTGGTTATCTGATAGTTTAGGAAGTGTAATTTTATCCAGAAATTGCTTGATGTCATTATCTGATGGATTTATCTGTGATGTGTATAAGGATTTGTAGAAATCTCGGAAGGTGTTGTTTATACATTCCGGATCATGTATTGTATTACCAGTAGAGTCTGTAACTGCAAATATAGTAGTTTTCTCTTTATTTATTTTTAGCTGATTAGCTAAGAAGCTTCCTGACTTATTGCCATGTTCAAAATTTTCTAATCGAAGTTTTTGTATTAGAAATTTATTTTGCTTTTCAATATAATGGTTTAATTCTAATTTTATTTTACGGATTTTACCCAACTTTCCCTCTTCTTGGGAAGTTTCTAATAACTTAAGTTTTTCTTGTAATTCCTGAATCTTCTTGTTTTCTATCTTCTTTTTTGAGATGAGAATGAAATTATTTTACTTCTCATCACTGCTTCCCATAGTATAGACGCCGATGTGCCTGGCAGATAATTGTATTCTAAGTATGAAGCCCACTCTTCTTTGAAAAATGTAATAAATTCTTCATCTTTAAGCAGCGATGTATTAAATCTCCAGCTCTTGTTTTGTGGGGTTATTTTTTTATTTGTTAGGGTTAAAGTAACAGGAGCATGATCACTAACAGCAATAGGATGAATTACAGCCTCTGAAACGTCCAACAGCAGCGAGCTGCTGATTAAGAAATAGTCCAAACGAGAATAAGAGTGGTGGACATTTGGAAAAAAAAGTATATTCCTTACTATATGGATGAAGAGATCGCCATGCATCGCAAAGACCAAAATCACTCATGTATTATTTGACTACATTTAATGACTGCCAACTGCCCTGTTGTATTCAGCCTGTCTTTTTCCTCATTTAGACCAAAGTTGAGGTCACCCCCAATAATTAGAGAACAATCCCCGTGTTTTGAAAGTGCATAGAAGCATTTGTGGAAGAATGAGGGTTCATCAACATTTGGACCATATATACTAACAATACATAACTTCTGGTTATGAATATATATTTTAATTATTATGAATCTACCTTCAGGATCAATAATTTTGTCTAATATTTTAAAACTAACGTTTTTGTGGATTAAAATTGCTACTCCTCTCTGTCTAAAGTTATAGCAGGCAGCAAACACATTAGGGAACTTAGGTCAGTTAAGATCACTGACAGTTGTAGCTGAGTTATAGGTTTCTTGCAATAAGACAACATCTGCCTTTAATCTTGTTAGCTGGTTAAAGATCTTTAGCTTTTTTTCTCTGGTACCAGCTGTCAGGGTTTTGTTTACCGATGAACTCAGGACGCACACACGGGACTAAAAGTTTGAGTCTTTATTGAAGGAAGTATACTGGGTGGTGAGTAATGAAGACCGGAGGTTCAGGACTGCAGAAGGACTGGGATGTATGTGATGGCAGGAGCTGACGGCCCGGCGTGAAAAAAAGTCACGACTTTCCAGGCAGCCGGAATGCTCAGTTCTGCTCGGCTAGCAGCCCCGTAGCCACAGCAGGTTAGCAGGTCGTTTGCAGACACCAGGACACAGAGCTGAGCTTCTCCAGGGCGGCTAGTCAGGTTAGCAGAACTTAGGAGACACCAGAGCACAGAGCTGAGCTTCTCCAGGGTGGCTAGTCAGGTTAGCAGAACTTAGGAGACACCAGAGCATAGAGCTGAGCTTCTCCAGGGCGGCTAGTCAGGTTAGCAGAACTTAGGAGACACCAGAGCACAGACTTTCCAGGATGGCTAGTCCAGTTAGCAGTTCTCTGGAGAAACCAGGACACAGAGCAGAACTTCCCCAGGGACAAACAGCAAAGTAAGAGTCTATAGAAAACTGGCAGGACTAACCTTAAACAAGAAAAACAAATCTTCCAAGGCAAAACAGGGACTGGCATGGAGAGGTGTGGAATGATGACGGCCCAGTGCTGAACTGAAGGCAGAGGCAGGTTTAAATAGAACACTTCACAGGTGGAACCAGGGTCTGGCTAATTGACTGGTAAATGATATCAGGTGTGTCTGACTGCTGAGGAAGTGAAGTGAAAATTGACAGAAAATAACTGATGACTGAAAACTAACAATAAATAAAGTCAAACCTAACCCAAAAGAGATGAAAAAAATGAAAATAACAGAAAAACAAAGCCAAACCAAAACTCAACCATGACACCAGCTCCACGCACATTGCCATGTCACAAACTTTACATTCATCATAGGTAAAAGTGAGAAGTTGAAAAGTGCATGTCCTCGGAAAAAATGGTTATACAAAGACCCAGGTAGCATCATCTGACATGCTTGTGATTGTCTGGTCAACAGGAAAGAAGCAGAAGAATAATATAAAGAAAGACAGAGAATTACGAGAGTGCAAAGAGTGAGAAAAGATGAAAGTGGAAAAACCACAGCCCATGCTTCGTGTAGCCAACCGTGACTAACAACCATACCGTGCCAACGTGCTCTTGAGCTGTGCATTTATTTTTTTTTTAGCACCGTGTTCCAATCTACACACCTTTTTTTTCCAAGTGTGACATGCTTTAAATCCAACCTTTGTGCTAATAAAGCCAAGGAGTGATCTTCTGATCCCTGAACAACTGACCATTAATATAAAGTTTGTCAACTGCAACGTTAGCTCTGACGCCTTCGGTAATGTATTTTTTCCTGATCGGCAATAACACTCGCCTACGCTCTGGGATTTCCTTAGGAAACTGGTCATTAACGCTGAAATCCGTCCCTTTCAAATCTCGTCCCTAACTTTTAACAAACACTTTTTGTTTATAATGCTCAAATTTAGCTACAATCGGACGAGGACGGATTTTATCGGGTTTCTTACCTCCGAGCCGGTGGATCCGATGGAAGATTAGGATATTACTATAAATTATTATAACTATAAATAGAGTTTTAACAGGTGGATATTACTATAAATAGAGATCTTTACCATCTTATATGAACACGGACAAAAACCATGAGTTAGAGATGCTGCTAAAAAAATAAAACAATTGAATCCGAATGTAGATGATTGGGCTGCACAGTGACACAGTGGGTAGCACTGTTGCCATGCTGCAAGAAGGTCCTATCCTTGCCCTGAGTCTTTCTGCATGGAGTTTGCACGTTCTCCCTGTGCATGTATGGGTTTTCTCCAGGTACTCCGGCTTCCTCCCACAGTCCAAAAAACATGACTGTTAAGTTAATTTGCCTCTCTAAATTCTCCTTAGGTGTGAGTGTGTGTGAGAATGGTTGTTTGTCCTGTTTGTCTCTGTGTTGCCCTGCAATAGACTGGCAACCTGTCCAGAGTGTACCCCGCCTCTCGCCCATTGGCAGCTGGAGTTAGGCACCAGCACCCCCACGACCCCACAAGGGATAGATGTGTTAGAAAATGGATGGATGTATGCAGTTGAATTTGAACCTCAAACCGACAGCTTTATTCAAATTTCAGTTAGATTTGTGGACTGGTAACCCCCTTGATCTGAGATTGAGTAAGCATCCATGTTATGGATGGACTGTGATTAATCTTAAACATACATAATTTCAGCTGCAATGATGCAATGTCTGGTTGGATATCCCATTTTAAGTGCCAAGTATTACCACTCTGCATGCTAAAAATATATTTTAGCTGTTGGATGTTCTCTAACTATTCTGGAGGCCAAATTTCTTATATATTATTCATGTCCACAATGCTAAAGCTTGCAGAAAATGGTGGAAGAATTATAGTTATGGAAGAGTCAGAAGCATCATCATAGCAATATTCAGAAATAGTTCATTCCAATATGAGACAATTACAACCAGTGCTGCACAAAAGCAGGATGACATTTAAGCTGAGACTGTGTCTCAGCTTAAATGACACTGAGATACTGAGATACACTGAGATACATGACACTGAGATAGTGTCATGTGGGCCAAAGTGTTTGGCCCACATGCAGACACAGACGGAAGCAGAAACAGTTTTAATGTTTCTGCTTTCTGCTTTGATGTTTATTTTAAGGCTCAATATTGAGAAAGCACAGTGTGTGTGACAGGCGAGGTCTGAACATCTGCGGAAAGATAATTTCACTGTTAATGACCGATTTTATTTGGGAGACATGAAAAGTCGGATGAACTCGGGAATGTGAAGGCAGGCGCAGAAGGACGGACATGGGACTTATGACCGTTTCTATTTCATAGGGTCCAGTGAAGCGGGGGGCGAGTTTCGTAGCTTTCGGGTTCGTCAAGACGTCTCTGGAGGATAACCAGACCTTCTGACCGGGGCGATACTGGGGGACTGGAACTCGGTGCTGGTTGGCGAACCTCTTGTTCTGCTCTGTGGTGAGAGTGAGGGCGGTGACGGTGGATCTCCAAGTGTCCTGGCAACGGGTGATGTATTGGTTTACTCTGACGAGATCGGTATATGGAGTTCATCGACGGGTAGAAGACGAGGTTGATATCCTAGTGCGACTCCAAAAAGGGGAATATCCTGCAGCAGATGAAACGTCAGAATTAAGAGCGTACTCAACCCAAGGCAAAAATTTGGGGACCCCGGTCAGACAGGATGTCAACTGGGATACCATGGAGTTTGAATACGTGCTTAATGAGCAGTTGGGTGGTTTGCTGGGCGTTAGGCAGTTTACGTATAGGAATGAGATGGCATGATTTGGAGAGCCTGTCAACAGCAGTCAATATGGTGGTCATACCTTGAGATGATGGGAGTCCAGTGACAAAATCCAATGCGATGTGGGACCAGGGGTGTTTTGGAATAGGGAGTGGATTAAGCAGACCAGAGGGAGGCTGATTGGATGGTTTATTCTGAGCGCAGATCGGGGAGGCACGAACATATTCACGTACGTCCTTGGTCCAGGACGGCCACCAAAACCGACGGGACCCCTGGGACTGAGTCTTATATATTCCAGGGTGAGCCGAGAACTTTGAGTCATGGCACCAAAGCAGTACATCAGGACGGACAGACTTAGGGACATACATTAACTCAGCGGGGCTGGTGCCTGGATCCGGACCTAACAGTAAAGCTTGGCTGATACGATCCTCCAGGTTCCAACCGAGAGCCCCAAAGGTGCTCGTGGGCGTTAGAATGGGCACAGGTTTCTTCTCCTGTTCTTGAGGTGCAAACTGTCGAGAAAGGGCGTCAGGTTTGACGTTTCTAGAGCCAGGGCGATAAGTTGTGGAAAGGTTAAATCTGGAGAAGAAGAGTAATCAGCGGGTTTGACGGGGGTTAAGACGTCGGGCAGACTGCAGGTAAGCGAGGTTCTTGTGGTCGGTCCAGATGACAATGGGCTGCTCGGACCCCTCCAGCCAGTGTCACCACTCCTCTAATGCTAGTTTAATAGTTAACAGCTCACGGTCTCCCACGTCATAGTTTCATTCAGCTGGAGACAGCCAATGAGAGAAAAAAGCACAGGGATGTAGTTTGTTATCAGAGTCTGACGATTGAGACAACACGGCTCCTACTCCTGTATCAGATGCGTCAATGAATTAGTATGGGGGCCTGTGAGAACCTGGTCTTAAGTTTAGAAAACGAGGCCTCAGCCTCAGAGCTCCAAATCAAGGCAACCTTAGGGGAGGTCAAAGCATGCAGGGGAAATGCAATCTGACTGTAATTTTTAATGAAACGTCTATAGAAGTTGGCAAACCCTGAGAACCTCTGAAGCTGTTTTCCGGTGTCAGGAATCAGCCACTGGACGTCGTTAACCAATGCCTGAAAGACTGACGAGGTGTTACACAAACCAAAAGGTATGACCAAGTACTCGAAGTGACCAAGTGGGGTCTTAAATGCCGATTTCCATTCATCCCTCTGGTGAACCCGGACCAAATGGTACGCGTTATGCAACTCAAGCTTGGTAAAGATGACTGCTTTCTGGACCGGTTCTAGGGCAGAAGCCAACAGGGGAAGCGGGTATTTATTTTTAACAGTGTTTTGGTTTAGCCCTCGGTAGTCGATACACGGTCCCCGCTGTCTCCCGAAAACCTTTCAGGACTCGGAGACGAGCTCTCTGAGACAGAGCTTTGTTCAGAGGCTTCAGTTGTCAAGTTAGCAGGGGGCGGAGCGCTAGGAGCTGGAGTGACAGGCTGACTCGACACAGAAGTGAGAGCGACCGTCATCTGGCTAAACTGAGCGGCGACTAGTTGTAACTGTTCCTGCGTTGAATTGACTGCTAAGCCGAGAGCCTGCAATTGTTCCTGCTGGGCGGCTAACTGCCGACCGAATGTTGACCGAATGCTGGGTCTTGTTGGCCAGAGTCTTCTTCTGTCATGAATTTTAAGTGTTTTGCCCACATGCAGACACAGACGGAAGCAGAAACAGTTTTAAGATGTTTATTTTAATGCTCAATAACGGGAAAGCACACAGTGTGTGTGACAGGCGAGGTCTGAACGACTGCGGAAAGAAAGGGGATAATTTTACTAAGGATCAAACCAGGGGAAAATGTGCCAGAAGCTGCGCCGCTTACCGTTTGGTTGGGGAGACCTATCCGGGGGGAATGAGTGACAAGGGAACTCTGCGACCGTAACTCACTGATGGAAACAGGTGGCTGAGTGACTGGAGGGCTGACAGATGGAATGCTGGCGAGGGGTCGGACAGCACCACTGAAACGGCAGGCAGGAGGAGCAGCTGGAAGAACCGGAGTGTTTGTAGGTGAACCAGGTGAATCCAGGAAGGGGTTCTCACGCTCGGCTTGGTACCACCAAGGGACCATGAGTGGAGATGCCAGAGCAAAATCTGAGCCACGGGGATTCTGAAGGCTGGTTCTCTGAGCACGACGCCAAGACAGGTGAGTAAATCCAAACACAACTGGAGAATAACAGGAGACAGAGTTAGTCCAAAAACAGAGTTTCCAAGAACGTGGGAGACCGTGAGCTGTTACCTATCAAGCTAGCATTAGAGGAGTAGTGACACTGGCTGGAGGGGTCCGAGCAGCCCATTGTCATCTGGACAAGCTGCTCCTGATTATATCAGAATGCATCACTGTTGGCATCAAAGCACACAATGTTCACATTTACCTTTCTAGACAAAAGATTTTCCAGATACTGTCACACACACACACACACACACACACACACACACACACACACACACACACACACACACACACACACACACATTTTCAGCTCTACCCACAAATTTTCTAAAGGATTTAAATCTATGCTTAACAAAAAATAAAAATAAAACATTTACTTGGTTCACCTAAACCCACTGTAAGAACCCTTAACAATGGAACACAGACAAAGCACGGCAACGGCAGCAAATGCGAATCCTCATAGTGCGGATGTCTCACTAATAGATTTAGAGGTCTTAATGACGGCATATGGAGAATATGAAGACAAAAAAGAAAAAGCTATTGATGCTGAAAAAAGCGAGAGATGTGGCAGAAAAATCGCTGAACAAGTCAATGCGAGTGTTATTTGACAGAACTAAAGCTGTGTTCTCACACTACACTCATTCAACATCCAGGGAAGGTGTGTGTGGATTAATTGTGTCTAGATGCAACCCGGTAGGCGCACAAAGGATGTGGCAACAAATCAAGATGAAATATAAAAACACAATTTAATCAGGTAATGTCCAGTTAAATTGTTATGTTTAACCTTAACCAACCAAAGCATTCATTGGCTGTATTCAACAAATGCAATTAACTACAGAATGGTGTGCAAGCAATTGAAATAACCTTTAATGTTTCTTCATCCTTTTTGCCTGCATTTGGTTCTATGACACCCATCCAGCTTAAAAAAAAAAGTTGAAAAGAGTTGACGATTTTGTTGAAGGTGTATAATTTGTGCCAACCTTACTTTTATATTATTCATAAATCATACATATTTACATATTTTAAGTTGAAGTAAAAGTGGCGTTATGTGAAGAAATGTAATGTGGGCCCAATAAGGTTGGAGGAAAAAACTTGGAGCTTTCTGTCCAAAAACTTCTGAATCCAGTTCTATTCTTATTAGCCCAAAGGTGTTTTTTTAAATAATGGATTAAAGTAAACTCTTTCATTATAGTATGATGATGAAGACATTTTGAGGGAACAAACAGAGATGCTTACTGATGTCTTGTCCTTAAAAGTGTAATGTAACAATTTCACTTTTCTATACTTTCAAGTGTGTAGCAGAATAATAGTTGGACATTTATTACTAACAGAACAATGCTGGAAATCCAGGTGAAGAGGGTCCATCCACCTCTGGAGCACAACTTTGCCTCTGTTCGAAGTTAAACCTCATGATCTAAAAAAAAAAACAACAAAAAAAAAAACAGTAGACATGCAACTGAAATTAAAACACCTTTCTGTTGCTAAAGCTCCCTGTGAAAAGCTGTACATGGTGTACTTACAAGAAAACATAAATGTGTAACAAAAAAGTATACCTGAAAATGGAGCGGCATATTTCACAACATAAAGTAACATTAACTGAGCATCTGCTGGATGTGGTTAAGGTGTTCACAAGGGTGGATGATTTTATTTGAAATGAAAGGACTGTTGTTCTTAGTTGAGAAGTGATTGGTGAATCAGAAATAAATATAACATATCGCATCTCAAACTTTAACCAGAAATTAATATATTGCATCCCAAACTGCTCAGCTATGTCGTTAGCTGGAACAACTTGTTTATAAGGAGGACATTTTTCCCATCTAATAGTGAATATGTTGTGTAGAATCATACAGGCATCATATCACATGCCCTTTCTGAGCTGACCCTGGTTTTGTGAAGGCATTGAGACCATACCTTCAGCATCCCTATGATAATCTCAAGGATAAGAGGTCATCAAATAGAACTGAGATGGGTACCTTCTGTCCCAGAGAAGGTAATCATTGTACTCAAGATACAAATTACAAGATACAGATTACAAGATAGATAGATGGATGCCATTTGGCTTCCACATTGCTGATTATGTGGGCTGTGTCACACATGATCTTCACTGTACAAAGTTATGATTAACTGCACTGTCATATACAAGTGTATTAAGGGCTACCTGCACAGTAATGATATGGAAAAACTTCTAATTCACCTAATCTTCATTTAGTGAAGGAGCAGTGATATGAATGTATGTCATGTATGCAGCCAATTATAACTGGAAAGCCTGAAATATATTGATATAGGTATAAAAAAAATTAATAAATTAAAAGTGAATAAATATTCCTAGATTAACTTTAAATAACAATGGATAAATTTAGTTCATAATTTGAAAATAAATAAATAAATAAATAGATCACATAAAGTGCCTCTCAAAATAGTTTTAGGTCAAAATGCCTAATGAAAGTCAACAACTGAAATCAAGAAAACATCACACCAAACCCAGTGGGCTACTATAAATGCTCCAGATGTAGCTGCTTGTCCGTCCATCTGTCCGTCTATTTCATGTCAGGTTAGCAACAGAAGTAGAGCTGTCAACTCCGCTTCTAGGCTTGGTTTTCTTCTAAAGTCGCGGGTAAATTTTGTGAGTTGCGTTTTTTTAGCTTGATTTTTGAACGTGCAGTCGCTTATTTGGGCTGTTTTTCCAATAGAACCCCTTATTCTGACAGGAAAGGGTAATCCTGTCTATCGCACTGTGCAACAAGAGTCCTCGCGCTGCCACTTTTTCCTGACAGCGCGAGCCGGTTAATATCTGTCCAGTAAGGTATAACTACAGCGGTGTGTGGGCATTCATGTGTGGGCATTCCCACAGGGGCGTGTTTGCTGCTGGCTGGGCCTGCAGTCATACCCTTCTCCTTGACTAGCAAAGCCGTTCATCTTTACTCCTTGTTGTATGCTTGGTATTCAACTTAAATTTTTTTCCCTTGCATCCGTGCTGTCCTGTATGGTTTAGAGACATTTCAAAATAATTTTCTTAGCAGTTTTCGCTATGTTTAATGCAAATGTCTTGTCTTGTGAAGCTTGACAAGATATATATATATATATATATATATATATATATATATATATATTAGGGCTGGGCAAGTTAACGCGTTAATTTCGCGTTAATTCATTAGACTATTAACGGCGATATTTATTTTATCGCGCATTAACGCATGTTGCTCACATGCTTTCAGTCAGTGTCAGTCAGCAGGCGCGCTGACTGCAGCGCGCTGTCACGGCAGCACTCTCCCGCTCCCCCTCCCTTCTCGTACATGGCTCCGCGGCGCCAGCCAATCAGCACACAGGCTCAGCCTGGCCCGCCCACTCAGCTCTCACACAAACTTAATACACAAACAGCTGAGAGAGACCGCAGCAGCGAAAAAACATGAACAGGGGAAGTAGCACCGTTTGGCTTTATTTTAATACCGTAAATGAAATCAAGCTGTATGTTTTGTAAAAAGCCGGTTCATTTCAGTGGAAACACAACAAATTTATCTAAGCACGTGAAAAAACATGAAAACGTCGAGCCACAGAAACGGAGAGAGGAGACGAAACTTCTCTCACTGCCCCGAAAGACCCACAGACGTCTCTGACTGAGGCGTTTCAGTCCTCCAGGGAACATCCAGGTAGATCAGTGGATGGATGGATGGATGGATGGATGGATGGATGGATGGATGTTACTGGAGCCCACACATAACATGTAATTAAGACCTTGAAAGAACCCAGTACATATATTAAAAAGTGTTATTTAAGATAAGATAACATTAGCTAATCCTTTTTTTATCCCACGACGGGGAAATTTATAGGATTAAAGCAACAGGCAGGTGCACACAACACAGACAAAATTACATAAGGATTGAAATATATGAGGTGGATTAGCGAAAAAACACTGAACATAACATTATTATTATTATTATTATTATTTAATTGTAATAATAAAATAAAAACCACAAAACCCAAAAGGTCAACAGTTTCATGATACATCAAGCTTAGGGACTGGCTAATATACAGCAGGTCAAAAAAGGCCATATTTTGGCTGCAGTGCTTGCTGTTCTCTTATGAAGAAAAGATCAACTAGTGCACTAAATTCAATAGATGGGTTGAAAATATCCAGTATAAAATAAGTGCTACAAATGTTACAACACTTTTGTTCATATGGCAGCAGAACATTAAAATAAAAGTGCTCTTTACACTACTTTTGAATTCATTCTTGGAGTTTGTAAATACAATGCGATTAATCGCGATTAATCATGGCGATTAATCGCGATTAAATATTTTAATCGTTGCCCAGCCCTAATATATATATATATATATATATATATATATATATATACACACCTTTGTTTCTGTAATTACCCATAACTTAAAAATAGGTTGACTGTGATCTACTGAAAAAAATACATATATATAGCCAAGTCTTTATAAGAAATTAATATCTCTGCCACGTCGTTTTTAAAAATAATATTGTACATACAGGATTGTTTTTAGAAAAGTTTCATACACACAAACCTGCGTAAATTCACTGGTGACCATTGTTTCAAACACACCAGACGCAGTGTACTGTTAAAGAATTGACCTGGCTGCTGTCACCCCAGGTTCTTTTTCTGTATAATATGGTGTTTCTATTGTAGACTTCTGTAGTAATAAAAAGACTCTTAAAAAAATATATGTATGAGCCCTGTTCATTCCTCAAACAGACATTAAGTTGCACCAATTGTGTACACCCATTCAAGGGTGCGCACAATATGATACCAGTGTTCCGCCCATCACATCGGTGGAGAAGATCATACTATAATGTAGACGTGTCCCAGCTGACACATCTTCCCTTAATCAGTCATTATGTCCAATCTAAGTACATCAGGCTATGTCTCCAGAGTCTGTTGTTTATCTGTAATTTCCATGGTAACTGCCTTTGCAGTCCAGTCTCTGTAATATCATAATCCCTGACAATACCACAAAGCTAAAACATACATCAGCCAGTCAGAGTCCTTTAAAAAGGTGATGTTGAACAATATTGTGCCTGTGTAAAACAGCTGACCTTCAAGCACTTTTTGTCCTTTGCATCTCCATGTATTGGAGCAGCTGGGCTTGTAAAACCAAACAAATAAAAAGTGTCTGAACAAGCTGTAATGTACGCTTTTCCTTTGAAGTCTCGATATCGAGGTGAAGACAGGAAATGCTGTATGATGGCAAGGTAACATCAGTTGGAAATAAACCACTAGAGATCGTGCAGTTTAGTGATTTTGTCCAGTTTAACATTGATTAGACTCATATTGTAAACAGTCAATCACAACACCAATATAGAAATCAGCTCCTCTCTAACATTTATATATTTTTTTCCACTTTATGGCCAAGTCTATAACAATGGCAACATATGTGACGTCAGTGCAGTGTGACAAGCAGAACCCTAAAGCTCAGTCTTCTCATGTAAACATGTAGGCTCAAAAACTGAGTTTTTAGAAATCTCAACTTTGGCTGGAGTTTTCAGAATTATTAGTTTTTAGATATGTAAAATGTAGTTTACATGTGGACGAAAGGACTGACCACAAAAGCATGTATCAATTTTCCCAGTTGTCTGGCTACATGTGGACAAGGCTATACTCAAATCATGCTGAAATTCACACTGATTCCACAAAGTAAGAATAAAAGCTTTCTGTAATTTTAGCTCCATTTTGTGTGACATTTCCTTTCGCACAAATGTGACCTGCTACAGCAAAACTATGAAGAAGTTGCACATTTTTTCAGTTTGTGCTTTGTCGACTTGTTCAATTTGTGAGAAAAGTTATTTTTGTTTTATTGCAAAATATGCTAGTTGAAGTTATAAAGTAACCCCTCAATGCTTTAAATTACCGTTTCAAAGGTTTTAAAATGCTAAAGTTGGCTGCATGCAACCTTTTGTTAACTCGTGTTGGCCAACAGGCTCCATGCTTATAGGGACCAGATGGTTAGTTATGCAGCTACTTAACTCTGAAAGAGAAACTGAGTTTGTGTGACTTGTGAAGAAAATGGACCAACCTGAACGGATCTCCAAGAGCAAAACTGCAGCTTGTTTGTGGACCAGGACAAAGATGCGGGACTCATTTCATTTTATGTATGAGGAGAGCCGAAACATACAAACTGATGAAGCGACTGCATAACTTTGGTGAATATTCATTGTTTCCAGTTGCTGTTAACCGAAGACAGTAAGGAGAGCTTTGGCCGCTGTACAGAGCTGCACTGTGGGAATATTTTGTGGCAGGTAAGCGACCATTAACATTGTTAGAAAAATGTAAATGTAAATGCATTTTATTTTCATTGGCGGAGATAAGTTGTTTGGCACTACGACACCTGTAGCCTGTGCTATCCTAGCGCAGCTGGTCTTGGTGATATCACAGTAAATTGGGTAAAATTCTGGGCTATTTCTGCCCTGCGATGGACTGGCGACCTGTCCAGGGTTGTACCCCGCCTCTCGCCCATTGACAGCTGGAGATCGGTACTGGTACTCCTCGCGAACCCAGCAGTGATAAGCATGTTAAAAAATGGATGGATGGATGGATGGATGGACTGGGCTATTTCTTTTTCTTTGCCATAAATATCTTTGCCAACTGGCGCCAGAAAATTCTATTATTGGGCTTTCTTCATCTGGAAACAAATGTTTACAACCCTTTACGGGCACAGCCATGATGAAGTGGTTGAACTCGCTCAGCTGACAATACAGCAATCTGATTGGCTGAGCAGCAAAAATCGAATCACGTGACCTCTTGGACCGGAGCGCCACAGTTTTTCATCGGCTATAACTTATTAATGTGCTAGTGAAAACGTGGGAACATTCGTGTTTTGAGATCACTGCTATGTGTAGCAACTTATCCCGGTGGAAGAAAGTTGCCCCCTGACAGTTCATACGAAACTTCTTAAGGAGACGTCCTACAGATTCTGGCCCACAGACTATAAGTGGCAGATTATTTTGTTAAGCGTTTTCAATGTAATACAAAACCTAATACACATCTATCTATCTATCTATCTATCTATCTATCTATCTATCTATCTATCTATCTATCTATCTATCTATCTATCTATCTATCTATCTATCTCTATATATAGAGATAGATAGATATAGATATTAGTGCTGTCAAACGATAACATTTTTTAATCGCAAATTGATCGCATATTTAATCTTGTCATTTTTGAAAGTGTAAAAGCCTATTTGGGCATTTTAATATGCAATTTTGCAATACATGTCCAATACCTTCAGAACCAATCTCTGCTCAATCAGGTGATCTGCACCGCGTTATCTAATTTCAGCAGTTATCATCAGTTATTGCAGCTGTAAACTGCAGAAAATGCGCGTAGAGTTGCTCTTCCTGCCTTTACTCCCTCGGCTCCTATAGGTCCGTTTACACTACACCTAAAAACCGAGCCAAGCCGAGACCAGTCCGAGCATGGATCAGTTACCCAAGACAAGCCGACCCGTTTACACACAAAGCTTATCTCGGTTCCTTGGTTGCTCCTCGCCTCCTAGTGGCGATCTGCGGTACTACCGCTCTCTGAGATTGAAGGCGGAAGCAGCAAAACAAAACAGCGGCGCCCCTAACATTCAGGAAGTTATGCTTGATATTGTGATATTTCGGTGTTTGCGGAGAGTCAGGGGAAGAAGGCAACCATTGATGAATTTACTTGAGAAAGTTGGCTTTTTGGGAAGTGGATGAGACAAACAAACGTCTAATAAGGATTAACAGACGCCGGAAACAATGACAGACGCTGAGGTCCATCACACTGCTAAGCAGAATCATCACTGGAAACCGTGTGGCACGGTAAGGAAGCTAGTATTATTATGAATGTCTGAAATTTGTCTGAATGGAGTGTGAATCGGGACGTCAGCCAGACACGGTGGAAAAAACGCGGACAGTCAGCTGTAAGGGCATGAAGCGGTCTGCTCATGCGCTCTTTATCAGATAACCGGGCCAGAAAAAAAAAAACAGGCCGAGACCTGCTCAGGAACTGGTCTGCAGTTAGCGCGGTCCGGTTATGTTTAGTGCGGTCCAGTTCAGTCTGCTGACCGTTTACACACAAGAATTATCTCGGTTACTGAGCTCGGACTGGTCTCGGCTCGGTTAAAAAAGTGTAGTGTAAACGGGCCTTATGTCAGTCTAGAGTAAGATGTGCTGCAGCGCGTTATGAGGCGGATGGATATTTACTCACTGTGTCTGTAGTACGGTAGCGTTACTTATTTTATAGCCCAAATAAGCGGCTTCATCTCTCAGCAACAAGCCCAAAAAAACTGCAACCCGCAACTCATGAAATTTACAGGCGACTTTAGAAAAAAGAAGCCCAAAGTCGCATGAAATAAGCGGGCTTGGCAACAGTGAGCGCGGTTCTGTTTTGCTAGTCTCTAGCATTCTGGGAACTACGGAAAGAGCAGAGGGCAAAAAAAAATTATAAACACAGTCCGGAGAGCGCTGCGGGGAAACAATGCATTAACGCAATTAACACACGCAAATATATATATATAAATTAGCACATCACCAACCCCTAAACCAGGGGTGTCAAACTCATTTTGGTTTAGGGGCTGCATTCAGCTTAATCTGATCTCAAGAGGGCCACACGAGTAAACTCATTGCAAGATTAAATAGAACTAATAAAAGTAGACTTGTTGTTGATTTTTATATTTAATTAATTTCATTTTTACACAATATATTATGAATAAACTCAGCGTTTTTAAGTAAAGTGTGTGCAATTTCAACAATACTTTAACTCAGTTAAACATTTACTTGTGCATTATACATAAGAACTGATCACAGTGATTGCACAATGTTGAAAAACATTTACTCACATTTTTTGGAACTTAAAAACACTGTCCTGCATGACAAAATACAAACAGATAAAAATTAAGAAATTATTTAAATCAATTTTCCACATCTGAAGCTCAGTGCTACCATCTGCTGATTAAAACACAGCACCCCTCGTGGACAATATAGAAACTGCAGATTTTCAATTAAACAAAGTACATGTTTTTTTCAATAATTGTTTTATCATTCTCTTCCTTTTATCTCCTCTTTCTTTCACCTTTTCTTTTTTTCTTCTTGTTCTTCCTTTCCTCTCCTACTTTCCCATTGTAGTATCCATATCATTTGAGATATTCCCCGCATGAATCATAATAAAACTATTCACATTCATAAATCACTATGGCAAAAGCAGTACTGCTCCACTTGTGAAAGTCAAATCTGATGAGCTCTTTTTGGCATTAAGACAACAATTCCTATTGCCACAATGCCAGACTGGACACTGAAAAAAAAAAGAAAAAAAAATATTGTTTTGTTGAATAATGACAATGCATTTAGCCACCGGGTCAGACTAAATTGTTCGGCGGGCCGGAACCAGCCAGTGGGCCGTATGTTTGACACCCCTGCCCTAAACTGTGGTCTTTCAGCCAGAAATGCATAATATATCTTCTTTTCTATTATTGATTGCTGCTATACCTGGAAGATTGCTCCATGGTATTATTTTGTATTGTAAAGGCAATGAGAGATGTTATCTTAACAAGCACTCATAAAACGCTTTTTGAGATTAAAAAAAAAAAAACTTCAACTGTTTGACATTTACCAATTTTGTAATTGACGAATGTTTAAGTTTTTTACTCAGTTTATTTTTTTTGTATGTGTATGTGTGTTACCATTCAATTTGGTGTTGTAATCTTTGGACAGTTGGAAGGTGTTTTTTCAAAGCACAGATCTCACACAAATATTTTAATTCAGAGCTGTAAATTATCTTTACATGAACAAAATAGTGCTGTTAGTTGATCTGGACCCTCTATTGACACGCATTGAATGGGTGGGAGGTGTTGCAAGGTAATAATAAAATTAACAGCATTGTTAACAGCTTCTGTTAACACCCCCATGGCTTAGGGTGATGCTAAAGAACCTTTGAGGCCTGTTTTCTCGCCTACTCGAGTGCCAACTTTCAAATGGTCATATCTTGTTCAGTTTTTTTGATTTTCACAAGTTTGACATCATTGGAAAGCTTACATTCCACTATTTCAGAATCTGTAAATAGTGCAAAATGACCCTGGGAAGACTTGTTCCTGGTTTTGCTGTGACTGTTCACAAATTTTTAGGCACTTTTTTCCTCCACTATTTTTCCCGTTCAACTTATTCATGTTCTCCCAAATCAGTTTGGAATTGTCCATTGCTTGATCAATAATTTTAACAAAAAAATTGCTTTCCTTATTTCACTTGTAACCTTATTTTGCAGTCCAACAATTTTTTTTATCTGTGGTCACCTTTGGTTTTATAGCCACCTTCTGTGGCACATCATGCACCTTAATCGTTTTGAGTAAATCTCCCCCATTCATGAAAGGGTGTTTTTGTCTATCCTTTTGTCTATTACACATTTGACTATGGACAAACAGCTCTGACAATCAGAGTTTACAACAGAATACAATCTGTACCTCTATGATTTAAATCATAAATCATAGAGGTGTACACAATGGCAGACTTGTTCGTGCTAAAGTAACCAGCTAATAAAACTCAGCAATATAGGTATAAAAAACTGAAAAAGTTAATAACAGAATGGGAAGACCACAACTAATCAACAAAGTTTTAAGACAAGGATGCTAAGGCCCTCAAGCATTCAGTGGAAAATAAATTATGTATGCTCTGGGAAAGCCATATACAAAATATCAGAATATTTGCATGCATTAGAGACATCTGTCACAGAGAGCAGGGATGTCTGGCAATAATGTTGTATTTATGAGAAGATTAATAAAATGGCTTCATGCACATTTGACAGATATGCAGAAAAAAAAACCACTGTCACCAGACAATTGATTCTGAGTGGTGCAACAACACCCCTAATCAAGACACTGTCGATTTGCTCTATTTATCCTAATTACTGTGATTGGTAATTTGGTATAAAATTACTGCTGGGAATGTTCTACACACTCAAGGGATATAAAAACAAAACTAAAAAAATCTTTTTTGCTGGAACAATATTCAGAGGCCAAGATTGCACATTGCAACTATACTAAAGCTTGGCACAATGACTAAATTAAACATCTGTCAGTACTAGAAAGGGGACACAAACCGTAAAATAATCAGAATACTACTCCCTTTCCACATTTTTTTCTCTCCTCTGAAAGCTTTCGAATAAACAATACTGCCTCCCTGGTTCTTTAACTGTGGCACAATGACCATCTGTGAGCTACCTTCAGTGGTACTTAGAAAAAAAATCTGTACACACGATATTTAAGGTTAACATGTAGCAAATTGATAATTTACAGCTGAACTGTGTAATACTCATAGGCACAAGCAGCTAAAAAGACGAGTTGTTCAAGCACCTTGATCCTCGCTTTATTTAAAAACTACTTTAAAGAAAATTTTCGGAGCAAAAACTTTTATCATCCGTAAACTGAGACTAATTTGGGTGACAGTGAACCAGAAACAAGTGTTAATGGTGACTTGGATCTGTAAGTGACTCAGTGACAAGGCCAAATACTGTTTGATATACAGTAGTATTCCCTATTTTTGCAAACACTGCAGCAAAACTTTCCCTAGCAGAAATTGTACAGTACTATGGATAACTGAGATATAAATCCACAGAAGCATACTTGTTTTGAAGTATTATTAAATTTGTACTTATTCAATTTGTGGTTTTATGTAGTTTTGCAGACTTACCTAAATTGGGGGTTCTAAATGTATAGTCTATGAGTGTAGATGTTTTTTTCTTTGTTGGTTTTGATATGAATGGCTCACCTGGTGATAACTGGGAAAAAACTCCAGGTTGTCTGCACTCCAGGATGTGTATGCTTGCCCATAATGAATGAGGTCACCACATTAGATATTTAACTTAATCTAACGCTATTCTCAAACTTTTCACTAAATGACATTTCAAAACCTTAATCTGACCGTGCTTTATGATCATTCCATGGAATCGAAGTGTATGCATCTTAGTCTAACTGCATTGAACTAGGGGAGGAAATTAACTAGATTGAACAGAATTACTTTGCACTGAACCAGAATGTATGTTTGGATTGATTCTGTTAGTGTTACAAAGACCCTAGAAATGGCTTTTGTTTTAAATGTGTACAATGTAAGTACACAGCATAAAATTTACATAACATTTCATTGAATTACAAACATAAGTGTATGTTGTAGATTTATTCTATGTAATTAAAAGGTCCAGTTTTTAAGGTAGATTGACAACCAACCGCAGTATTTGCGCATTACAGTAAAAATCTAAATCTCTTCTACAGGTAGTGTGTTGTTGGTACAACATTGTGAGGAAGGAAGGTTGTCTGTTTTAAGTTTTAACAAAAATGTGTCAGTTTCTGTAAACCCTACACTCAAGAGTTTGTGAATTTTAAATGGTAGATGGTGGTTGAAAAACTACTAATTTAATTCATATAGACCATAGTTAAACCCTGTGTTATCCTGAGTATCCTGTTCATCAGACAACAACTGAGTTTCTTCAATCAAAGGCTTTTCGAGAACTGCTGTAAGACAGTCCGCTACAGGAGATCCTTCCTGCCTGCAGCCATCATCATCATCATCATCATCATCATCATCATCATAATCAACAACAACTTGTTAAAGAAACCAATTTAACATGAGTTACACCAGCATTAAATTTCCATTGGGATTAATAAAGTATTCTTGAATGGATTTGAATTATAGCACATTTCTGTGTAACGATAGTTTACTTAACCTGGATTTAACTTAATTTAATGTTTGATGGGTGCATTTTGACTAAAAACCCGAAGCATTTATAAATGGGTCCCTTTAGGTTACCTGAGTAACATCTCTCTTTTTCTCTCTGCACACAACCAGCTGGTGTTGATAAATTATTGCCTCTTTTCAGCCTGACCTACATTACATCTTACCTGACTCCACCAGATGGATTTGCTCCGCATATCCATCTGGAAACCTTCCGTTGAAGTCATTTTGGGAAGGGGCGAAAATACTGGTTAGCTGATTGGCCTATGTTGGTGATAGACGGGCCAAATAAACCAATCAGATTCTGTGTTTTCGTCGTCGCTCTGTTACGAGCGACGACGAAAACACAACCACAAGCCAAGCTACTCTTGCTGCTGCAGGTAAAGGCTCGTTAGCTCAGCAAATAAATACTCTGTAATTCCGATAAAACTTGCTCGATAGCCACGCTAACGCTAGTTTCATCGGCTGAAGCCGCCATGTTCTTTAGACTGAACTGTCGTGCTTCCGGTTGCGTCACACCTCAACCCGCCTCAAAGCCAACGCTGATTGGACGTTCGTTTGGTGAACGGCTCCAAATTTTCTTTAACGGAGAGTATCCAGACTGATCTGCGAGTGAAACCTTGAAAGCTCGCGAGATCAGGATGGTCTCACGAGGCTACATTACATCAGCAGCTCAAGTGAAAAAGTATGACTCCTGTCAGTCATCTGTTAGAGACCAGGCAGAGGCCTTATCTCTTCTGAGGACAACTATGACAGTTCTGCTTTTTTTTCTTCATGCCTGATTACATGTGATTGAGAGTTGATGTGTGCCGATCTGTGCAGGACTCCTACTAACAGCTTGTTGGGATTTGCACTTGTCCTTATAGGGCCCAAGAGAAACAAAAAAGCAATTCTAAGATTGCTTTGATTTGGCATTTTGGCAAACTTTTTGTAATCGAGATTATTCATACCGTAAACCTTATCATAGCTTAATTATACAGTAGCGAAAAAAAAGCAGGAATTGTTAGATTTGTTAGAAAAAGCAGAAGTAAACAAAATGCAGTGTTTAAATTAAACTGTTTATTGTTAAGGGGGACTAAATAGGAACATCATTTACCTGTGGTCTATTTGGTAAGCCAAGTTAGATTTTGTTCTATGCTACCACAGCAATTATCAATCAATACTGTAAATCATTGAAATTGTCAAGCTTGCGGTTCTGCCCTCGGATTGCTTGGTGGTTGTGTGGTGCATTCTCACCTCTTTCCTGCAGGGTGTGACAGGTGAACAGTTGCACAGGTATTTTCCATCTTCCTCAAACAAGAGGAGCATTTGAGGAGGCAGAAGGAAGGCATCAGGGCATTAGCTTTTCCTGAGTGGTACCTGACCCAACCTTTTTTCAAGTTGCTCCAAGTTGTTCCTGGTTTCTTGCCCCTTGACATACTCCTGTTCTCTTTCCCAGAAACCATCTCCATCCGGAACCTAAACTGAATCAGTCTCACCGTCTTCGCCTGTCAGTTATCTTCAGCTCATGTTTCAAGTTCTGAATCACTGGAGCCTTCCTGGCACTCCTGCAACTAACAAACCTCCACTATCCATCTACTCGTAAGTCAGCCTCCGCTTCATCATCTCTCCTTGTGGCTTGCTGTTGGTGCTCATCCCTGTCTGTTATTTTTACAGTCTGCGACCAGTTCCTGTATCCTGCCATTACACAAACTTTCAATAAATTATTTTTTCATTCACTGCCCATTTCTTTGTTTGTTGCTTCACCGTCTAAAATGGAAAACCAAAACGTGACAGAAATGGGATAAATTCACTATTAAACTTCAGCATTTTTTTCAATCAGAAAAAAAAACATGTTTCTTAAAATTAAGAAGATTACTGTAACATAATTTTTAAAGGTGAATTCATAATTGTGATCTAGATCTAGTGCAATTGAGAGTCTCTGTTGTTTTGAACTAAACTTTAGTCCAATTTTTACTTTGGTTTAATCCTAATCTTGAATAATTTTATAGAAAATATTTAGTTTTATTGTAATATCTAAGGAAACTTAATACCAATAATTTTAATTAAATGTTGATTCTAGGCAACTATTAATTGACTAATTTTAACCTTTCAATGATTGAAGTTCTTTTTATTATTTTTGATCAGTTTTTGCACTCTTGTTAGGATTATGGAATATATATCCTAAAATTGTGTTTTTATTAGTCACGTTTTTACTAAAATAACTTTCTGTATTCATTGTGTATGCTTATTGCTATAAATACAAATGAATGATTGGTTTTACAGATCTATAAATTTTCCCCCCGGTGAAATAGTTTTCTATGTATTGGTCTGCCAGAAACCTGTTCGATTATGAGAAATGTGGTCTGTCACGTCTTGAAATGGCATAACAGTATTATGTTTCAGGCTTTGCACCTCCATTTTCTAGCATAATCACAAGTCTATGACTATAAGCAGTAATATCTTAAAGGTATACTATGCAACCGGGGTTGATTTTCCAGCGAGGCTCCCCCCAGAGGGTGAAAGTAAAAGTGCACTGTCATAAAGATGCTCAGCTGTTCTGGTTTCTCCGTCAAGCCAGGCGCGGTTGTTTTGAGCTTAGCAGACAGGCAAACGCAACGAAAAGTTGAAAAAACTGCAGTACAAACAATGACTAACACAGTGAAAGTATGAACATCAGGGTTTCCCGCAGCGCTATCTTGGCGAGGCGGCCACCTCGCCAAACTCAAGCTACCGCCTCTCCAACATTAAAAAAAATAAAATAAAATATGCTGTTTATTTGACGTTAACACGCGGTTCTTCGTTGTTGCTTTCGCGCGTGCATATAGTGAATGGCAGGGAAAAAACACATGGAGTTCTCGCCGTAAAGCAAGACCGACTCTCGCGGTCTTGCACGAAACTTCTGAGCCTGTGGGTGCGGGCCGAGGGCTCTTGCAATTGCAAGTATGGTATTTCCCCCACAGATCACCAGGGCGGCCGAGAAAACCTTTGTTCGACCTGAAATGACTCATTTAATCATCCAAAACGGTATGGAACACATTAATTAACTGAAAAATGTTGCATAGTATGCCTTTAATTCTGATCTGGACTGCAAAGCACAAATGGTGCCTGTTTTATCTTGAAGTAGGCTGGCAGGATTTCACAAAAACACATCACGCCACACCCATCTTTTCCGCTTCTATGATTATTGACTGAGGCACAATGAGATTTAAGCATTTAAATTTCTCAGTAGAGAATTAAAAGGGTTAATTAGACGTATAGTCTGCTATCAGTCATCTGTAAAACGTAATCCCTTTTTGTAATTTACATATAATCGTTATTATATGTCTGTTAAAATTCTAATGTTGAAAGAACAGGGAGCCATTTGGCTACTCAAAACTCATCTGTTCAAGAATGCCTTTTCACTATAATTGCCTGTTCATTGTAACTTTCAATGTGTGTTGGTTTTATCATTAAATCAAATGATTTATCATTACCTTTATAATAATAATAAAACACCACAGTGTTCAGTTGCTTTTGAGCTCCTGAGATTAAGATAAGGCATATTGCATCACTTCATGTGCTACGTTGTGTGGTGTGGATTGTGGTTTGGTGTTCCAGACTCTGTTGATTTTATCCTAATTCTCTTTGCTGTGACATATCCCTATTTCTAACACTTAAGCACATTTAAAACACATTCTCTTTTGCTGCACTTCACAGTTGGAAACTCCTCGTGTTTTACACGGTTTACTTTTTCTCGCTGTGGCAAGGTTTCACTAGCCTGGCCTAGCTATAGCCCTACCATGGCATCCTCATCTATCCTTCCGTTAGCTTCTCTGTCTCTATCTAAGTCTTCCCCTCTTGCTCTGTGTGTCTGATGTTCAGTTATTCCTCTGTCTCCTTTAGTTGCCTCCCAGAGCTACCATGACCAAAATAACAGGGAGAAAAGTTGGGGGGAGAATGCAGCCCAATTACAGCTACCTGGTACTTTTTTGTCCTGGCTAGCATCATAGTTCAGGCCATCAGCTTTTGTTGTGGTTGGTGGTGTGTGGGTGACCACGCATGTGTGTGTGTGTGTGTGTGTGTGTGTGTGTGTGTGTGTGTGTGTGTGTGTGTGTGTAGAGAGAAAGACAATTAGAGGCAATAAACATTATGAAATACACTTGTTTCTTTTGCAGCTAATGAGATTAAAACCTGTGTGAAAAACTACTGAAACCCAAGTCCAGCGACAGTGGCCAGAAACCACTGATCCAAAAGCAGAAGTGGATACTTAAACACGTAGATTTTTTGAAGGCCCATGTAATTCACAGACATACAGAATCACAGTTCATATAACCACAGTATGAAGTGGATTGTTGTTGTCATGGTTAGTTTTGGCCTGGCTATCTCCCTTTCTTATTTTTCAGCACCTCCTCCTCTCGCACAGCTCAGCCTCCACTACCTCAGCAATCAATCAGTCACACCTGTTAGGCACCAATCAGTCAGTACTCACTTCACCTGCCAGCCTCTCTATATAATCTTCCTTCAGGTTGCTCCTTGTCGCCGGCTCATCTTCAGTCTCTACCAACACCACGCCTGTCAAGTCCTGTTCTCATCAGTCTCCACTCACTTCACGTCTGTCAGCCTAGTTTGCTCCCTGCTAGCAGTCTCTGCTAGCTGCTGGAGTTCCTGCTGCCCAAGTGCTCAAAGTTTGCTCCCTGCTTAGTTGCTGGTTCTCCTGCTACCTCTGCACCTCCGGTTTGACAGTAACCCTGCATCTCCAAGAACTCCCCCTCACTGCATCTCTGGTTCGAAAGTTGTTCTAGCTCCTCCTTGTATTCGTCACGAGATCCAGCTCTGAGTTCTCCATTCTCTTCCAGTCAGCCTGGTCCTGCACTTATCATCTCCTGTAACTAACTCTGGTCATCTCATCCACAACTCAGTACTTTCAATAAACTGCAAAAGAACAAGCTGTGTGTGTGTGCTCTGTCCGGGTTCACAAAGACAAATCATGACAATTGTAGATTTAACTTCCAACTAAAAATGACGGAGCGAGACGGTTACTTTCATTTAGTTGAACTTTAGTGAATAACGGTGAAAAAAGTAAGGAAAACATACAGCGTGTGCCAGTATAGCTCGGCTAAACAATGCTTCACATTCTGCCATAAAGTTATGTTTTTTCTTCTTCTCTTGCTCCTAGAGCATCATGGGTAATGAAGTCCACTTCAATGCAACTCCAAATGAAATGCAGTACAGATACGATCTGCCAGTAGTAATCTGAGCCAATTAGCACAGAAAGTTCAGTTTCATCATCTCCAGCAAAGTCAGCAAGTTGGCGACCTCTCCTTCTCATCTCTTTCTGAATGTGTTCACCAGGAACTTTCATCAATGCTGTACACACATTGGGGGTCACAACTACCTCTATTTCAATTCTCTGCTGTCCATCCCAAACATTTTCCAAGCTGAGCTTGGAAGGGGGTGAACGGTACGTGTCCCTTGTCTGGTAACAGGTAGCTGCAGAGCCCTCACCACATTTTCATGTACAAAACTCCCATGGCTGCCTCTCATGGCTGCATGTTTTGTGAGCAGACTGGTTCTCTCTTTGGTTGTATGATCTCCTCATTTGCAAAGCTCTCTCTCGGCTCTGTACCTCTCTCTGCAGAAACATGAGCATGTCTGGCACCGTCCACTCATCCTGCTCTCCTCTTTGTCGACTGTATTCAAGAGCCATGTCCTCTGGCTGTCCTCCGGCTACACCGCGGAAGCGGTGTAGCCGGCCGAAGAAGCGCGGGTGCCGAGGAGGCTTAGCAGCGAGGCTAAAGGCTAACCCATTCAGACCGCCGCTACAATCCATCTGGCTTTCCAACGTTTGCTCACTGGACAACAAAATGGACCATTTACAACTCGAGCTCTCTGCAAAGAGGGAGCTCAGGGACTGCTGCGCTCTCATTCTGACCGAAACATGGCTTTCATCATCAATCCCAGACAACGCCGTTAGCCTGGAGGGGCTAGCTACTTTCCGCGCCGACAGACAGACAGAACTCTGCGGTAAGTCCCGAGGAGGCGGACTCTGCGTTTACACCAATAACACCTGGTGTAAAAATGCTAGATTAGTCACAAGTCTCTGCTCTCCGGACATTGAGCTTATGATTATTAGCTGCAGACTAGTGATCGCGAGATGAAGCCTCATGAGGCATTGAACCACTCAGCCAACTGGTTCGAGAAAAGGTTCATTTCTTGACGGTTCATGTGCACACAGCACCACCTACTGGCAAGTTGTATAATCACAGCCAGCTGTATCTTAACACGTGTGATGCATATCATTTTTGTCTAATATGGCTCTTGGGAATGACTTCACAGAAGGTGTAGGACGAAATCATTTGTCTACATAAATTTTGTAAACACATGTGTACAATAAAATATTGTTTGAATGTATTGTCTGTGTGTAATTATTCCCAAAATTGTAGTGACATGATATGGCATGTTGTGTAATAATGTTTTTCTGTGACTCTAGAAAAATGGCTTGGGCTTAATCAGGCAGAGGACAATGAAAGTGCTTGTGGAACTAGGCAGGGGGTAGTGAATAGGCTAATGCTTGTGTAACTTGGATGATTTCATGCATTTTTATTAAGAAACAACAATTTCTCCACAGTTTTTGGTTTCAAATGATTTCTCTTTTTTGATACTACTTCTCCAACCTTTGAAAAGACACGCTCACATGGCACAGATGATGCCGGGGTGCATAAATAAATAAGTGCAAGTATGTACAGATTGGGGTACTGTGACCAATGATTAGTCCAGTACTATACGGTCCCACAGTTTCCCCTCAGCAGCAACACTGAAGCACACAGAGGTTCCCGCTGCGTCTTTACGCACGATCCAGCTGCTGATGTCTCCCTCTTTTCAGCTCAATGCAATTCTAGACAGTAACAGTTTATAACCTATATCACCTTTCACAGCAACAGGTTTCTCATCTCAGTCGACCAGACAAATCTCTATTGCTCTCCTCAGTGTGCTCTGGGCGGTGAGGTGGGAGGATTTTACCCGATGGTGCGCTGCGTGCGAGGGATAAACAGGGTGGAAATGCATAAATAAAAACTGTAAAGGGCTCCTATACAGTGATCATAGGAGCTGACCGGTCTGAGATCAGCCTCCTGATGTTACAAGTTCTTTAAAATGAAAGCGCGCACCCAAATTACAAGTAACGTAATTTTGCGCACCTGAAAAAAGCGCACGGCAGAAGCGCATCGAAGCGCTGAGGCACAGAAATACAGTGCATGTAGTTAAAAAATGCAGAATTAATAAAAAAAACTTATAACCAGACTTAGCGTTTTAAACTGCATCTGGTGAGCAGAACTGTTTTATGATCCAGAGTGCAGCCATCACTGGTTCTGAATGAAGGCTTTATCTGGCAGCAGCTCTCTGCGTACGTAGTACAGGACCTTACCGGCACACTTTCAACCGCTGGTTAAGACTAAAATTATTCATAACTCTGATCGCTCTTCCTGCTGCTCTGTTAACATGAACTGCAGCAGGAATTACTGATGGCCACAAGCTGTGAAAGAAGCTGAAACATCTCAGCAGAAGGCGGAGTTTTTATCGTCCGCTGCCCAGATGGGCGTTGGGTTTTTTATGCGTGAAAAATGCCATGTTTGCGTGTGACCGTGTGAAGTCAGTGACGGTCAATGCGTGATAGTTGAGAGCACTGATCTCCTATCTATCTATCTCTCTCCTAAACTCTCCAAACACCAAACTAACTGTCTCAAACTAAATAACCACTATCCAAACTCTGCTATCCAAACTATCAAAACTCTATCCACTCTCTCAACTGACCGCAACTCGCCTACAACAACCCACATTTTGAATGGAGCCTGTGGGGTTTCTAAAAGCTGTCGAAGCCGCGCCAACATCTGAGCCACTTCCTGAAGCAGTCACGTGGTACAGCCGGCCAGCGAGGCTTCGGACGTCATCGTTTTCGGCTCCTCCCCTAAATGAAGCAAGCCTCGATACGCGCTTCACGGAAATGCCCCCTCCATTACTCGACACACGCCTCGGCACATAACGTAACATCACTACTGCAGACCTTTTTATCTGCCGAGAGAGTTCACTGTTGTTATCATCGCAGCGGTTTACGTCCCTCCCAGCGCTAATACTAAAGATGCTATGGGTGTACTCTATCGGACTACTCTGAGCTGCAATCTGCACACACATTGATGAGTACGCCATGACTGTGTCAGCCTACATCAACAAATGCATTGAGGACGTCAGCACCACCAAGACCATCATCACCCGAGCCAACCAACGACCCTGGATTACTGCGGAGGTCCGTCAAGCGCTAAAAGCACGGAACTCAGCCTTCAAGTCTGGAGACAAGGAGGCACTGAGGACAGCGAGAGCCAACCTGAACCGTGCCATCAGGCTAGCAAAGCGGAACCACAGTCAGAAAATCCAGGAGCTTTTCCATGACGCCAGCAACACCAGGAGCATGTGGAAAGGCATCCGGGCGATCACTGAATACAACACGCCCTCCCCCCCGGTGGGTGAAGTTGATGCTGACTTCCTCAATGGACTAAATAACTTCCTTGGGAGGTTTGAGGCACTAAACAGCACTCCAGCAGTGAAAGCTGTTCCCCATCAGGAAGAGGAGGTCCTCTGCCTTGACACCGCCGACGTGTGGAAGACTCTAAGGAGAGTCAACCCGCGGAAGGCCCCAGGCCCCGACAACATACCTGGGCGGGTGCTCAAGGAGTGTGCAGGTCAGCTGGCTGGTGTCCTCACAGACATTTTTAACACCTCGCTGGACCAAGCCACAGTGCCAGCATGCTTCAAGTCTGCCTTCATCATTCCGGTGCCAAAGAAACCTCAAGTCACCTGTTTCAATGACTACCGGCCTGTTGCACTGACTCCCATCATGATGAAGTGCTTTGAAAGGCTGGTAAAGGAACACATCGTCTCCAGTCTCCCATCAACACTCGACCCGTTCCAGTTTGCCTACCGACGGAACCGCTCCACTGAGGACGCCATCTCCTCTGCTCTTCACCTGAGCCTGGCACACCTGGAGGAGAAGAACACGCACGTGCGGATGCTGTTCCTGGACTTCAGTTCAGCGTTCAACACCATCATCCCACAACATCTGGTGGGAAAACTGGAGCATCTGGGCTTCAACACACCCCTACGAAACTGGCTGCTAGACTTCCTCACCAACAGACCTCAGTCAGTCTGGGTCGGACAGAACACCTCTGATGTCATCACTCTCAGCACGGGCTCCCCTCAGGGCTGCGTCCTGAGCCCCCTGCTGTTCACCCTGATGACACACGACTGTGTCCCCAGGTTCACCACCAATCACATCGTGAAGTTTGCAGACGACACAACGGTGGTGGGCCTGATCAGAGACGACAACGACCAGGACTACAGAGAGGAGGTGGAGCAGCTGGTGGGCTGGTGCAGAGACAACAGCCTGATCCTGAACGTGGAGAAGACGAAGGAGATCATCGTCGACTTCAGGAAGAACCGGCCCTACCACGCTCCACTGCTCATCAACAACTCAGCGGTGGAGGTGGTCAGCAGCACCAAGTTCCTGGGGGCGCACATCACGGACAACCTCACCTGGACTGTGAACACCACGTCACTGGTGAAGAGGGCACAGAAACGACTGTACTTTCTGCGGAGGATGAGGAGAGCCCGCCTGCCCCCGCCCATCCTCACGACCTTCTACAGAAGCACCATAGAGAGTATTCTGACCAGCTGTCTCTCTGTGTGGTGTGGAGGCTGCAGTGCCTCCGACTGGAAGAACGTGAGGAGAGTGGTGAGGACAGCAGAAGGGATCATCGGGGCTCCTCTTCCCTCCATTAAAGACATTTCATCGCAGCGCTGTGTGTCTCGAGCCCGTAACATCATCAGGGACCCCTCACACCCCCACCATAGACTATTCTCCCTGCTGCCCTCTGGAAAGAGGTTCCGCAGCATCCGCTGCAGGTCCACTAGGTTCTGCAAAAGCTTTTTCCCTGCTGCCATCAGACTGTTGAACTGCTGAAGTATAAAAGTGTACCACACTAGATTCGCTGATTTGCACATTTGCACATTTGCACATTGTATCGTATCCTGCAAAATTGATGCTGCACCTTAACCGGAAACGTACTGCAAAACTGTGTACAATGCAACTGTCTACTTTTAAATCACTGCTGCACCCTACTGCATATTTGTCTACATTTGGTTTACATTGTTTACATTTCAACTGCCTACTGTTCACTGCTGCACTTTATCCGGAAGTAAATTGAAATTTATCCTGTAAGTGACTGCGATTGATCACTGCACTTTATCCTGTACTGTAATTCACTGCAAGGTATCCTGTAGAGTTACTGCAATATTTCTGAGCTGTGTGAAAACGAAATTTCGTTCTGTATGCACTCTGTGTATACAAAATGACAATAAAGAAAGTCTAAGTCTAAGTCTAAGGTGTCTGATACTACTCCCAGTGACTCTAGGCTTCTGATTTGAATTTCACAGTCATCATATAACTGCCTCAATGCACTAACATTGGATGATTTCTTTACAAGAGTGAGATTCAAAAGCTTTGACATGTGAGCATTTACAATGAGATCTTTCCTTCTGAATCTGCTTCGGAGTATATCAACTGCAGAATCATAGTTACTGTCTGTCAGCCCTGCTACTGCCCTTGCAGCCATTCCAGTGAGGTAAGTTTTCAGGTAGGTAAAGTTTTCTTTATTGCAAAGGGCATCACTGTTATGAATAGCAGTCTCATACTGACTCCAAAATTCCTGCCATAAAGTTACGTCTCCGTTGAATTTTGCGATTATTAGCTTTGACAGTCTCACTGTCGGGTTGCTGCGCTGAGAGCCAGCGGTGATTGTGCTAACATCACTTAGTCAAGCATGTCGGGGATCGTCTTTACTCACAGTCTCAGTTGCGCAGATCACTTGGTGAGCCCGCGCCTTCATCTCAATGATACGGTCTCTATATTCCTCTGCAAATTCGATCTCCGCATCTATGGCATCCAGCGACGTGTGTTCCTCTGCTATGTGGTCCAGCTCCTTTTTCACTGACAACACGGCTAGCATCTCTCGCACACGGCTGATGTCTGGGTCTTCCTTTGATACTTCACCGTCACTCTGGTTCAGTACTCTCATTGTGGAACTGTGTATTGTCTGACGCTTCTGTTTCAATCTTTCAACAAGTTGTTCCACATCGTTCGGTTGCTCTTCGGTGCTTCTAGCTTCATGAGCCATCATCTCCTGAAAAATTCCGGGTTTTCGGCGCAAAAAATTTTTGTAGATTTAACTTCCAACTAAAAATGACGAAGCGAGACGGTTATTTTCATTTAGTTGAACTTTAATGAATAACGGTGAAAAAAAGGAAGGAAAACATACAGCATGTGCCAGTATGGCTCGGCTAAACAATGCTTCACATTCTGCTGTAAAGTTAATTTTTTTCTTCTTCTCTTGCTCCTAGAGCATCATGGCTAATGAAGTCCACCTCAATGCAACTCCAAATCAAATGAAATGCAGTCTCAAATTTAACCACGTTTAACATATGTGCTGTATTTTCAATATTATTGAAATATTGAACATATTTCCCTTAGTGTACTGAGTTACTGAAATAAATAACTTTTTTAATAATATTCTAATTTGTCAAATATGACTATGTGAGGACAATGGGTAATTATGACAATCCAGTAACACATGGAGAAAACCAATTCAAAACACCATCTTAATCACTATTATAAAATGTCATCATAAAAATTAGAGTGCGTCAGCTCACTCTCAAGATCATTCCAAAAACTAACAACCTTAACTGAAATAATTATTTCTATCAGCACAGTTCTACATCTATTTTTTTAAGAGATCAGTTCCTTTTAAATTATATTTACTTTCCCTTTTAATAAATCTGATTTGAATGTTGTTTGGTAAAGTTTTTTATGGGCTTTATACATAAGTTTTAAAATACAAATTTCAATCAAGTGATCAATTTTCAAAAAATGTAAACTATAAATTTTGGATTTGTATGATCTCCATATCCAATTCCATTAATATCTCACATAGCTCTTTTCTGTCAGAGGAAGATTGAATTTATATATACTTTACAGGCACTACCCCACACTTCCACACAATTAGTCAGATATATTACAATCAATGAATTGTACAATATATACAAACCCTTTTTGTTCAAAATATCCTTGACCTTATTTATTACAACAATGGTTTCAGATATTCTACCTTTTATATGATTTATATATGTGTTGTGCAATTGTACACTGTTTAAAAGTTATTTAATGTTTAATAAATAACTTTCTGTCTGTGAGGTATTGTCTGGTGAATATCAGCCCGAGAGCTGATATCAGGACAACAGTGGAAAGAGATGATTCGAGCACAGCCGTTCTTTTAACAGTAAACTCTGCACACACTTAGAATAAGGAGTGACATTTTCTCTTCAAATTCAAGAATTTATTAACAGAAATAAAATGAACATCACAATATAATGCTGTTTATCTGAATTAACACTATATTTCAATAAACAAATCCTCTCTACAAGACTAGTGAAACTTAACTAAAACTACTAAGCAAAATGCAGATTTAAAATAAGCTAAGCTAAAGAACTATGTCCACACTAAAAGACACGAAAGACAAAACAAAGTGGTTGATCATCATCATCAAAATAATTCAGTGAATCCTGGTTCACTGCAGATCAGAGTTAAAGAACCAAAGATCAACTTAAGGAACATGGAATAGAGTTAAATTAGCTTAACTAATTTGGTATAACATTTGGTATGTGTATCAACCTATTCACAATGCAAATCCTGAGTTAAAAAAAACATTATTTGATGACATTTTATCTGTGTCAGGGTGCAGTTTTTGACTGCTGCTCCCTGAGCATTTCCAGCACCTTCCTCCTCCCGTCCAGCCCTGATTCCACTCTCCTAATCACCCACACCTGTCATCAATCATCTCGGACTCAATCCACCTGCAAGCCTCCCTATAAAAGCCCTACCTCAGTCAGCTCTTCCCTGCCAGATCATCTGCAGTATTCATCATTCTCCTGTGTACCTCGTCCTCGCCTCACGTCTACCTGCCTGAGCTCCCTTCATATGCCAAACCTCAACTCCCAGCACCTCCCAAGCCTCAGCTTCGCCGTCCCGCTTCAGCCATCATTACACTTGCTACAGTCTGGCACAGCCTCCGGTCCTCTTATCATTATTCAACATCTTCAATAAAGACACTCTAAATGTGGATCTGTGTGTGGCTGAATTAGGGTTCAGATCTTAAATTCTGGCAATCTGAGTTAAAGAACCAAAGTTGATCTTAAACAACCTGGAATGAGCTTAAATTAGTTTAGCTAAATCAGAACAACATTTGGTATGTTTAAACCCATTCACAATGCAAATCCTGAGATAAACAAGACATTATTTGACAAAATAAAATTTTAATGAAAGATTTTCTCAGTAAAATCTTAAACTTTACACATGTTTGATTTTATTAATGACACTATACCAGGCTGGGGGTCGCTTTAGCGATCGGTCACTAAAATCGGTTACTTCTAAAGTTATACAAAATGCCTTTTAATCGACATTAATATTCCATATTAATGCGGTAATAACGCTCATAGCACTATTGAACTATAGCAGAGCGAAACGAACAAACCTTATGCTTTACACGAACCGTTGTTGAATATCTGGAAACGGAATTTACTGGGAGACTTTTGGCACTGATTTAAAAAAACCTCTGGCTTTATTTTCGTCATAATGAGTAAACCAGATAACACAAACATCAATATCCTGTCAGTGTATAAAACTCTTGTGGAGATAATGTTTGTTATAACCATAAAAACACACTCAAATTACATCAGAAATTACATGACTCGAAGAATGTTAGCGGGAGTTAAGTCGGTTAGCTCCTTGTGATTAAAAACACAACGTGGACTGTTATGCCAGAAGCTGTTTGAATATGATTATTATTATTATTAATTCAAACTCAAATAGTGGTGATGCCAGGGCCTGAAGCTTGTAATGATTTATACCACTAATGCATTTATGGGCTAATTTATGCTGGGACAGGAGGTCTGATCGGTTTCTTAGCCAATGAGATTTATCCAGCAGTGTTGATAACTCAAACTATGACTGCAATTAGAATTTAAACCTTTACTCCTTTATCACCCATCTAATGTTAATGTCTCTGTATTAATGTCAGATGTTAACGCAAAAAGAGGTAACTCTATATTCTGAAAGACCATGTAACTCTGAATTGAAATGAAAAGAAACAATTACTATTCCACAAGTTGTTGCTTTTATTGAACCAAAAGCAATTCCCTGTTATAGTAATTCTCTGATTCAACAACCGTGGAAACCCTACTCACTACTAAACTAAACATGCAAAATATATGTGAAAATAAAGGTAAAAAATTGATTAAAATAAGAAGTAGCAAATCTTAGTTCACTCAGTTGTTTAAACATTACATTCAAGACGTCGGCACTGACGTAGCAGCATTGAAAGGCAAACAGCTTTGAGAATCCAGCTAGACGCTTCAATGTTGTCCAATGAGCTAACTACAGCTTAGCTATGCTACACCTTTCCAAGACAGTGACTATGACGACACATGACCCTTACGCATCACCGTGCATGATAAACAAATTGATTTGGTGACCCACTGAAATTATCTTGGGAAAAGCAAAATAAACTTATTATAACTCAATTATCTTTAAGAAAGAAGATGGAGTTTAATTTGTTAAAAAAAAAATCACCGGGAGAGGGATGGCAGCTGTAGTCATGCCTCCAGGTGGGACAAATCTTCTGGGCTGCTCCCTGGAACAGGCATCTCGTTTTTTTGCTCGCCTTACAGATTGCTCACCTGTTCCTACAATAAAAAATGTTGTTGTTTAGATGTCATTTCAAACTATCAATGTGATTGCCATGCTTAAAACAGCAACCACTATTTTAAAAGAAAGGGTTAGCATGAACCCCTTAAGGTAAGTTCTTGAGTTCTGAGTAAAAGTTATCCATTAATTTATTACCAATTTAAATACTGTTCTCTTACCTTTGCCCCAATCATTCCACGGGAATTTAGATGGTACTGCTCCCTTCTTTAACTTCTTTCGACCGCTTGCAGAAACGTAGGTCTCCTCGGAAGAGAAGTGCTGACTGCAGACATAAGTGCTGCCGCGAAGGATTTAAAAATTTGGCCCCTCGTCTCTTCTTATTGCCGTCACCCAACGGGCACGAATCTCAGCATCAGCCGGGAAGACATGAAAACTGAGATATGGAAAGTTTTTTTTGTTGTTGTTCGAGCTCTGTGGGACACTGCAGTGGCAGTTTATCTGTGATTGTGCCATGCTTGGTGGATATGATGCTGCTGAGAGATGGACACAAGGAGGACAAGGGGAGAAAAAATACATTAATTATAATACTTTTTAAAACCCTTTATTTAACCAGATAAACTCCCATTGAGATTAAGATCTCTTTTTCAAAGGTTGATCTGACTAAGAGGTCTGCAGCCCGTCATTACTAATACAATATAATAAACAAAACAATTTTAGACCTCTACTGAAAATACACAGTATTTTGCACAAAAACTGAGACAAAAAGTGCATTAATATAAGTGCAAATAATATTATAAAGAAAATTCATATTAATACACAGAAAATTCAGAAACAGAAGTACTGTCCAATAGACCCACGGTCGTTTTTTTTTTTTTTTTTAGGAATGAACAAAAAGATTCAGATGGAATAAGATCTTTTGAATTTAGTGACTGCAATTATATATAACACGTCACCATAATCAAGTAAGGGGAACAATGTAGCAGATAAATGTCTCTTTTTTCACTCAGTGAATAACAAGATTTATTTCTATAATAACAAAGCTACAGTAATAATTTTATAACATCTACATCAGATTAATGATAGGTAAAGTAAGCTAACAAGCTGCTGCATGTTAGCTTTGATCTTCATGTTACTGTCCCGATCAAAGCATCTATATAACAGCAATGATTGCTACCAATACAAAAGGAAAATAAGGATAGTCAATACAACACGTTTAATATTGTGGTCTAAGTCTTACCTTATTAAATCGCGCTTATTATCAGTGAAACACGTCTTGACCTCCCGAATTTTCTATGTAAAAGCATGTAGCCGGATGTAGAGATACCCTGCTCCACTTCAAAACGGAAGTTGAGTGACGTCATGTGAAAAGGGTCTATTCCTTTTGCTTACAACCCATCCCAACTTCTCCCCCCATGGTACATGTTATTCAAAATTCAATCTGAATTTCGCCATGGCGCGATGGCATAACATATAAAATAAAAATATATTTTTTGTACCCCTTCGACATACAATTGCTCATCAACACTCTTTCTGCTGCTGCAAAATATCATAAACTTTGTTTTACCAATATTTAAGGACAGCCTTTTTTTATTTTAATAAATGCAGTTCCAACTACCTCTAAAACTTTTTAAATATTTTCTACAGAATAAAAAAGAAGTATCATCTGCAAATGGAATGTACCGAAATGATTTGGAAATAATAGCAATATCATTATTATACATAAGGAAGAGTCAGGGTCCAAGGACTGATCCTTGTGGTACCCCACAACTAATATTTTACACACTTGATTTTGTGTTAGCAATCTCTACAAACTGCCCTCTATTCATTAAATAACTTGTTATACATTCATGTGCCACTCCTCTATTACCGAACTTGTATAGCTTTTTCAATAATATTTAGTGATCTAATGTATCAACGGCTTTTTGTAGATCCACAAATACACTTAACAAATATTGCTTTTTATCTATAGCTGTTGCTCAATTCTTGCTGTCGTATTTTCATGATTTAAGCAACTACCAGATGGACAATCACTTAAAATGCTATATTTATTAATACAATTATTTAATTTAGAAACAAATTTCTAAATCTGGTCACTTTATAATAATCTGTACTGTTTCTGACCTGGCTCTCTGCATGGACATAATTAATCTGCGACTCCCTCTGTTGCACTTGTTCCAGTCTCTTCCTCATATTTTTCT
This sequence comes from Fundulus heteroclitus, assembly GCF_011125445.2. Taxonomy (NCBI): domain Eukaryota; kingdom Metazoa; phylum Chordata; class Actinopteri; order Cyprinodontiformes; family Fundulidae; genus Fundulus; species Fundulus heteroclitus. The sequence goes on along the minus strand of NC_046383.1, from coordinate 38,735,930 downwards.
ATTTACTCAGACAATATCTCAAGGTTCAGCTTTCATGCACCAAACTTCTGAAAATGGGAGATTCAGATATTTTACTTACCGGTTAAATTATATTTTACTTAGCGTGTCAGGATGCAGCGTGAGGGCTGCATGCTGAGCCTCTCTCCCTCTCTCTCTCGTTACTGCGCAGCCTGATGGGTTCCACCTGTCAGGCTGCAATTAACCCGCAACTGCCTCCACCTGGTCCCACCCTTATTTAAACATACCTCTTTCTGCTCTTAAATTATATTTTACTTAGCGTGTCAGGATGCAGCGTGAGGGCTGCATGCTGAGCCTCTCTCCCTCTCTCTGTCGTTACTGCGCAGCCTGATGGGTTCCACCTGTCAGGCTGCAATTAACCCGCAACTGCCTCCACCTGGTCCCACCCTTATTGAAACATACCTCTTTCTGCTCTCGTTGCCGGCCCGTAGTGTTCACTCCCGTTCAGTCTCAGTTTGTTTTCATCCTCTGTTGCGCCTCTGTCCAGAGATCTTCCCACGTCTGGTTGCCAGAGTTCCTGCGCCCGCGCCTATCTGCACCTCCAAGAATCCTCTCAGCTACACGGTGAAATCTACAGCAACCTCAACGGTCTTCAGCTCTGTAACTCAGCTCCACGATCTTCAGCTCTGCTACCCCGCTCCACGATCTTCAGCTCATGCTACCTCCGCTCCACGATCTTCAGCTCAGCAACTCAGCTCCACGGTCTTCAGCTCTGCCACCCCGCTCCACGATCTTCAGCTCTGCAACCCAGCTTCCACGATCTTCAGCTCTGCAACCCCGCTCACGATCTTCAGCTCATGCAACTCAGCTCACGATCTTCAGCTCTGCAACCCCGCTCCACGATCTTCAGCTCAGCAACTCAGCTCCACGGTCTTCAGCTCAGCAACTCCGCTCCACGATCTTCAGCTCTGTAACTCTGCTCAACGCCTTCAAGTCCTTCGCTCCCGAGTCTCCTCCGGGTCAGTCTCCCCGTGTTCCTCCTGCTAGCCAGCTTCCGCACCCTTCACCTCCGTCCATAAAGACTCTGGTTCCTCTCATCATTCACCCATCATTCTGTACAATAAAACTCACTTCAAGAACAGCTCTGTGTGTGCGTGCTGTGTCCGGGTTCATCCAAAGACAAATCATGACAATTACGGGCCGGCCAAAGGATGAACCCGAGCGTGCTCAACTTCCTGTCCGCGTCTCAAGATCCCCGCTCTCGACTTCCTGCCTGCGATCCCTAGTTCCTGTCTCCATGCTCAAGTTTCTGCCTTAGATCTTTAGTTTCCTAGTTTAGCTTTATTTTTCCGGATTTGTTTTCCAGATTCTCGTTCTTAGTTAGACATCTAGTTCTCTAGTTTCAGTTGTTGTTGTTTTGAGTTATTTTGACCCCGAGGTTTTGAGTTACTCAACATTCTTTGGTTTTACAGTTTTCCAGTGTTCCTTTAGAGTTCTTTAGTTTGGTTTGTTGTTTTGCTTTCAGAAAATTTATATAGGTTTAACCTTGGTTTTGGTTACCCTAGGATTTTTTGTACTTTAGAATTATTTAGGAGTTTTTTTTCGTTTTCTTTAGAGTAGTTGAGTTTCTGTTTGCTTTGGGTTTAATTTTCTTTCAGCTCAGTTCTATTGTTCTAGGTTTACCTTTAGTCTTGCGTTGTGCATCTAAATTCTAGTTATTTACCTTAGATTTCCTGTTTTTCCCGTGTTCGTAATTCTAGCTTTAGTTATCTAGTTTTTCATTTGTTTTAGCTGAACCTGCCCTCGTCATCCTGTTTTTTGCTTTGTTTTATAGTTTAGTTCTAGGTTTCGGTTCCCCTCCGAGTTTTCTGGTTTGTTTGGTTTTCTCGTCTAGCCCCTGTAGTTCCTCTCGAGTCCTGTCTTAGTCCCGTAACCTCTGTCTTAGTCCCGTAGCCTCTGTCTTAGTCTCGTAACCTCCGTCTTAGTCTAGTAGTCCCTGTCTTAGTGTAGTAGTCCATTGTTTCCCTGGCCTAGTCCTCTTGTTTGGTCTTCTTCTGTGTTTAGGTGCTGCCAGAGCTCTCCGGCGCTTCTAGTCACCGGCTGAGCCCTCTGGCGCACCCGCCTGTTGCTGCCCAGCGCATGCAAGCCGCCACCAGAGCCCTCCGGCGCTCCCATGTCGCCGGCTGAGCCTCTGGTGCGATCGGCCAGTTGCTGCTCGGCGCATTCCCTGTTCCCTGGCGTGTTAGGACGCCCTCTGTTCGTGTTCCCTGGCGTGTTAGGACGCCCTCTGTTCGTGTTCCCTGGCGTGTTAGGACGCCCTCTGTTCGTGTTCCCTGGCGTGTTAGGACGCCCTCTGTTCGTGTTCCCTGGCGTGTTAGGACGCCCTCTGTTCGTGTTCCCTGGCGTGTTAGGACGCCCTCTGTTCGTGTTCCCTGGCGTGTTAGGACGCCCTCTGTTCGTGTTCCCTGGCGTGTTAGGACGCCCTCCGTTCGTGTTTTCTGGCGTGTTAGGACGCCTTCGTTCTTGCTTCCCCTGACGTTCCCATACGTCAGTTCTTTCTCCAGGGGTAACCATACACCAGTTGTGCTCCAGCGTTTCCATACGCTGTAGAGCCCTAGTGTCATGGCCCGCCTGTACCTTTCTCTGGCGTTTCCACACGCCCGTCCTCTTCCCTGGCTTTTCTGTATGCTAGTTGTGTTCCACCGTTTCCGTACGTTGTTGAACCCTAGCATAGCAGTACGCCTATACTTTCCCCTTGGCGCTGTGTGCGGCCGTTCTGCCTCGGCGTTTACCTCACGCCCCGGCAATCTTACCCTTATGCCCCGGCGTTTCCCACACGCCCCGGCGATCTCTTCCCTTGCGCCCCGGCGTTTCCCACACGCCCTGGCGATCCCTACCCTAGCGCCCCGGCGTTTCCCTCACGCCCCGGCGAGTTACTTCCCTTGCGCCCCGGCGATCTTTCCCTAGCGCCCCGGCGTTACCCTCACGCCCCGGCAAGTCTCTCCTTCGCGCCCCGGCGTTTCCCTCACGCCCTGGCGATCTTTCCCTAGTGCCCCGGCGTTACCCTCACGCCCCGGCAAGTCTCTCCTTCGCGCCCCGGCGTTTCCCTCACGCCCCGGCGAGTTACTTCCCTTGCGCCCCGACGGTTCCCTCACGCCCCGGCGATCTCGTCCCATGGGCCCCAGCGCTCCCCTCACCCTCCGGCGTACCTTCCCCTTGGCGTTCCCATATGCCCGTTCCTTGCTCTTGGCGTTTTCGCACGCCCGTTCCTTACCCCCGGCGTCTCTGTACGTTAGTGGTGCTCCAGCGTTTCCTTGCGCTGTTGAGCTCCGACGTGTCAGTCCGCCTGTCCTTTCCCCCTTGGCGTTCCCATACGCCCGTTCCTTGCCCTTGGCGTTCCCATACGCCCGTTCCTTGCCCTTGGCATTCCCATACGCCCGTTCCTTGCTCTTGGCGTTTTTGCATGCCCTTTCCTTTCCCCCGGTGTCTCTGTACGTTATTGTGCTCCAGTGTTTTCTTGCGCTGTTGAGCTCTGACGTGTCAGCCCGCCTGTCCTTTCCCCCTTGGCGTTTCATACGCCCGTTACCTTCCTTAGCGCTGCTGTTGGCCCGTTCCTTCCCCTTTGGCGTTGTGTGCGCCCGTTCCTTCCCCTTTGGCGTTGTGTGCGCCCGTTCCTTGGCGTTTCCATACGCCCGTTCCTTCCCTTTGGCGTTTCCTTACGCCCGTTCCTTCCCTTTGGCGTTTCCTTACGCCCCGTTCCTCCCCCTTGGCGTTTCTGTACGCCCGTCCCTTGGCGTTTCTGTACGCCCGTTCCTTGGCGTTTCCGTACGCCCGATCCTTCCCTTTTGGCGTTGTGTACGCCCGATCCTTCCCTTTTGGCCTTGTGTACGCCCGTTCTTTCCCTTTTGGCGCTGTGTGCGCCGTTCCTCCCCTTTGGCGCTGTGTTGCGCCCGTTCCTTCCCTTTGGCGCTGTGTTGCGCCCGTGCCTTCCCTTTGGCGCTGTCAAGCGCTCGCTTTTTCCCCCGGCGCTGTCAAGCGCTCGCTCTTTCCCCCGGCGCTCGTACCTTTCCCTGATGTGCCGCGCCCTAGTTGTGCTCTGGCACATCAGTGTTCTCTAGCTCCTTGGGTTCCCCCTTGTTCTCTACCTCCTTGGTCCCCTAGCGTTCTCTACCTCCTTGGTCCCCTAGTGTTCTCTAGCTCCTTGGTTCCCCTGTATCCTCTAGCTCTTTGGTTCCCAGTGTTCTCTGGCCCCTTTGGTTCCCCTAGTGTTCTCTGGCCCCTTTGGTTCCCCTAGTGCTCTCTGGTCCCTTTGGTGCTTGCTGGCTCTTTGGTCTCTCAGTTTGACTCTTGCCCGCCTTCCTAGGCCCCCTCCACCCACCCAGCGTGGAGATTCTGGGCCGTCCGGTGTCCGGCCTTGGGGGGGGGGGGGGGGGTACTGTCAGGATGCAGCGTGAGGGCTGCACGCTGAGCCTCTCTCCCTCTCTCTCTCGTTACTGCGCAGCCTGATGGGTTCCACCTGTCATCATACCTCTTTCTGCTCTCGTTGCCGGCCCGTAGTGTTCACTCCCGTTCAGTCTCAGTTTGTTTTCATCCTCTGTTGCGCCTCTGTCCAGAGATCTTCCCACGTCTGGTTGCCAGAGTTCCTGCGCCCGCGCCTATCTGCACCTCTAAGAATCCTCTCAGCTACACGGTGAAATCTACAGCAACCTCAACGGTCTTCAGCTCTGTAACTCAGCTCCACGGTCGTCAGCTCTGCTACCCCGCTCCACGATCTTCAGCTCAGCAACTCAGCTTCACGATCTTCAGCTCTGCAACCCCGCTTCACGATCTTCAGCTCTGCAACCCCGCTCCACGATCTTCAGCTCAGCAACTCAGCTCCACGGTCTTCAGCTCTGCAACCCCGCTTCACGATCTTCAGCTCTGCAACCCCGCTCCACGATCTTCAGCTCAGCAACTCCGCTCCACGGTCTTCAGCTCTGTAACTCTGCTCAACGCCTTCAAGTCCTTCGCTCCCGAGTCTCCTCCGGGTCAGTCTCCCCGTGTTCCTCCTGCTAGCCAGCTTCCGCACCCTTCACCTCCGTCCATAAAGACTCTGGTTCCTCTCATCATTCACCCATCATTCTGTACAATAAAACTCACTTCAAGAACAGCTCTGTGTGTGCGTGCTGTGTCCGGGTTCATCCAAAGACAAATCATGACATAGCGTCTAAATGAACTTCAAAACTCATCTTAATGGGTAAACCATTATTGTTTTGGGGTGAGGGGTGTCATGGTTTAGTTTTTGCCTGGCTTTTTTCCCTGTTATTTTTCTACACCTCCTCCTCTCACTCAGTTCACCTTCCACTCCCCAGCAATCAGTCACACCTGTTAGGCATTAATTAGTCAGACTCACTCCACCTGTCAGCCTCCCTCAGTCTTCTCTTCCCCGCCGGTTCGTCATCAGTCTCCACTCATTCCTCATCTGTCAGCCTAGTTTGTTCCCTGTTTTAGTTGCTAGATTTACCTGCTACCTCGCTGCTTCAAGTAAGGCCTGTTTTAGCTGCTTGGTTTCCTGCCTCATCTGTGTCACAAGTAAAGCCTCTGCTAGCTGCTGGATTTTCCTGCCACTTCTGTGCTCTAAGTTTGCACTCTGCTCAGTTACTGGACTGCCTGTGCTCCAAGTTTGCTCGCTGCCTTGTTGCCTGGATCTCCTGCTGCCCCTGTACTCCAGCAGCCCTGCTCTCCCTAGAACTGTCTCGTTCTGCTTCTCTGGATAACTGCAGCCATACATATCCAAGAACTCTCTTCGGTCCGTCAGCTCCTGCTTCCATCTACACCCCTGTTCCAGTCCAGTACAGCCTCTCAGGTTTTCTCATCCACTACTCATTCTCTATTCAATAAACTCTCAGAAAATCAGCTCCGTGTGCATGCTGTGTATATTGGGTTCATCCAAAGACAAATCCCTGACAGGGGGGAGTTATATATAAATAAGGCGGTGGTGGTCCTGGGCCTGGAACAGCTGACCCGCTTGTCTCCCTCCCAAGCTCCCCAGGGGTTTGATCACTTAGGTTCCTGAGGACCATGCAGTCATGTTTGTGTTTTACACTTCTTTAGTATTGGCTATTATCTGTTAACCTGACTCTCGCAAGCTGTATGTCGCTACGCCTAGCTTCACTCACATACATCTGGGACATCTCCCATAGAGAGTGATTTCTCCAACCAATTTTATTGTCTGGCCAATCAGGACGCAGGGTTGGAGTTTAATGGATGTGACGTAATGGAGAAGCGACCATGAGATTCCAACAACAATGGCGGCTCGCATTGAGGAAGCAAGCGTTAACATCGATGCTGCTATTCTGTGTTGTCCAATCTACCTAGTATTGTTTCATTAAAAGAACATCAGAGAACGCCTCTGAAGGCTTTTGTTGGTGGAAACGATGTTTTCGCCCTTCTCCCGACCGGATTTGGCAAGTTTTGTTTTCCGGGGCGCGTCCATATTAGTCCTTTAGTCCTCAACGCGGTCGGCCTGGGATCGACTCCGACCCGCGGCGCTTTGCCGCCTGTCTTCCCCCTCTTCCTGTCAGCTCACTGTCAATAAAACGCGTGCCACTAGAGCCGCAAACACATTAAAAAAAAGTTTTTTGTCCTGCATCGCTCTCACAGCGTCACAGGTTGGTTTCAGTGTGAGTGGTTGAAATAGCACATCGATAAAGATGACAGACAAGTGGCTTATCCGATCATATGCAAGGATTTGTGATAAGGCCCAGCCTTCAATAAAGGCAATTCCTATGGAGAGGTCCCAGATGGATAGTAGTGAAGCTAGGCGGAGCGACATACAGCTGGCAAGAGTCAGGTTAATTATCTGTAGATTCAGGTGTCTGTCATTAGTTAAGTTTTCTGTTTTCCCTTTTTTTTCTATTCTTCCTCTCTCTCTCTGAGCCTCGTTGCAATGTGTCTGAACCCTGACCTCGACTCCTGCCTTCCCATTGTTCCATGATAACAGCAAGCAATGAAACCCGTGTCACTCACACCACAGAGTAGTCAGTGAGGTCACCTCATGGCACTGAAGCATCTATTAGTCCTGATATTTCAACCTCTCCAGAAAGGGGCAACTTGAACCACACCCTAAAAATAGACATAGTCAGCTGCAGTAGCAAGTCTGTGGCCAGGTGTGCTCCTCTCCACGAGTAGAGAGGAGCACACCTGGCCACAGATGTGGAGGATGTTTCAGGCCCATGCAGGGCCAGACTCAACAGTTTGATGATTGCTTTATGTGTAGAAAACATGGAAATTGGAGAAGAGAATGCCTGGATAAAACATAGAGAACATCCACCATAGAGCTAGAGCAAGACAGACTGATTGAGAGCAGGAGAAGAGCAAGGGATGATGGCACGACCCCACTGCGTTGACCAAATCAGGAAAGTAAGATAGACACAATACATGCACACTGCAATGAAGACATGCTTGTTACAATTTTTCTCATATACGTATGTCTTCCTTGTTCCAGAAATGAATGATTTTAAAAATCTAATACAATGTAAATTGCACAATATCAGTGTTTTTTAGCACTTTTTGTATAAAAGTTTTTTTGTTGTTGATTCTTGCCCTACGGTTTGTTAGTTATGCCTCTGATATATTAAAGAATTATTTTTGTTCTTTGACGATGTATTTTGGGAAAAAATTGTTAGTTTTAAACTAGGAGCAACATATATGCTCGTGTCTGTTATGTTGCTCACATAAAACTAAGAACAACATGTGTTATTTTGCTACAACTTGTTTTAACTTGTGGTGGGAACCTACTACAACGTGTTGTGGGAAAGACTGATTCTGTATTCCTTATTTTGCTTATATTTGCGCTATTATCTGAGTTTGCAATATTATTTTGCTTCACACACTGCTGAGATGCTGGGAACGGTTTTGTTTTGGAAACGGGACGAACAGCTCAGATGGGAGGGAGAAGTGGCCACTCTCGCTCCCATCTGATACTTTGTTTATTGGTATAAAAAGGAGGGGACCGCCCTCAGTCGTTGAAGTCAGCCGTGGGTTTTGGACGCCCGGCCGTGTGGATTGCTCTCTAACCGGACTGACCGACTTCCCAGTCCTAACCATGGTAAGAGATGGAACAACACGCCTGTCTTATTTGTGTTTGCCGATCTCTCCCGATCCTGAAATAAATATTTCATAAAACAGCCTCAGAATTTCAAGAACCGCCTAAATAGGTGGTGTCCAAACAATTTGCACCGTACGCCAAAATTTGCAAGCCAAAACAACCTAGGGGTCCTATTTTGTTACTAATTAGAAATGCTAAATATTTTTAGAGCAAATTGTTTTTTTTACATGTGCAGCAATAAATTAAAAATACACAATTTTTTATGAAACAAAGTAGAAAGGAACAAATGTGTCATGTTTTGTGAAGCTTTGGCAAAAGCAAATTGCAGACAGGAACTCGGAAACCACATGACAAAAACAAGGATTTAATGAATGAATAAAAATTCAAATTTACACAGGCGTAAGAAACAAAAATGTATAACAGAAAGACATGGCAACACAGATAAGTGTTAACAGGTGGAAAATGAGGACCAGATAAGATATGTGAAGACAGAGGAACAAAGGGGAGAATAATAATGAGAGGATCTAAGAGGAGGTAAACACTTACCTGACTCCGCCAGATAGATTTGCTCCACATATCCATCTGGAAACCTTCCGTTGAAGTAATTTTGGGAAGGGGCGAAAATACTGGTTAGCTGATTGGCCTATGTTGGTGATAGACGGGCCAAATGAACCAATCAGATTCGTCGTCGCTCTGTTACGAGCGACGACGAAAACACAACCACAAGCCAAGTTACTCTTGCTGCTGCAGGTAAAGGCTCGTTAGCTCAGCAAAGAAATACTCTGTAATTCCAATAAAACTTGCTCGATAGCCATGCTAACGCTAGTTTCATCGGCTGAAGCCGCCATGTTGTTTAGACTGAACTGTCGTGCTTCTCGCTGCGTCACACTTCAACCCGCCTCAAAGCCAACGCTGATTGGACGTTCGTTTGGTGAACGGCTCCAAATTTTCTTTAACGGAGAGTAGCCGGACTGATCTGCGAGTGAAACCTTGAAAGCTCGTGAGATCAGGATGGTCTCACGAGGCTAGGTAAACACAGTGACAGAAAAAAATTACAATGCAAAATTAAAAAAAAATAACTGAGAAACTAAAATGAATTAAGTAAACGACCACAACTAGACTACATAAGCAGCAGAGAAAAACAAAGACAAAATAAACCAAAAAACTTAAACCCTCCAGCAATTATTGTAGTCCTGAAAAGAGGTTTGCCTTGATAAAAGAAAGGTGTAGGTTTTCCTTTTTTCTGGTCAAATGTTCTCTATTTTGTTGGTCAAGATTATATTTTTTTTTATAAGGTGCATTTAATAGTTTTCCCAGGTGTGTAATATTACTCTCTCCTGAGAGGGAGAGCTATCCGTCTGTGTCGGGAGGAAAGAGTAGTTGGACTACACTGCCCTGTTTCTAACATAAGTCCAAAACAACCTTAAATTTTATATTGAATTAACTTACTAGGTTTATTGTTGCTAGCGCGTACTCCAGGCGTGGGCTGCCTTAAATGAAAACACTTCTAGTTTAGACATTACAGTCAGGCAGTCTTGTAGACAACTCAGGTGTCCGATCAGGTAGTGACACAGTGTACTGTAATACTCCAAATATATATCCATTGAGTGGAGCACCTTTATTGGTAACCAAAGTCATACTTAGACATTTTAACATATTTTTGAGTGCATTGTACTACATAAAATTGGTCAGAAAGCATAACAGTCATCATATATAATGCACCCTGGATTATAAGACGCACAAACTATTTTTGAGAAAATTTAAGGATTTTAGGTGTGCCTTATAGTCTGAAAAATACAGTACTTGGGAGTTGCATGATGATGGTGATGATTATGATGATGATGCCAGTGATTTATTAAAGTAAACTTACAATATTGGCAGAGGAGAACAAAGAAAGCAAACATGATCAGACCAGGTCTGATCAAACATGAGCAGACCAGAGCAGGGTAGCAGAACTGGCTAGAATGGCTGACTAAGTAGAGGAATAAACACAAGGGACAGCAGCTGGAGCAATTTAGCATAGAGGCTTTCTTTTGGCTCTGTCTAGTCATACTGCATGAGATGCTCACCTGCCCCATGACACTGAAGATCAGGCGGGCATGGCAGGAGCTCTCGGTGTGCTCTGGCACTATTTGGAAAGACGGCGTACACCGGGGGGTGTGTAGTGCTATGGGGGTGGGACTCCCCTGCTAGTATAATTTATAGAGTAAATGCTACAAGTGAGCAAAATTGGCATGTTCAACCCCTTAAACTATCAAAGCTGAACAGTGGAACTGCGCAACTACCATCTGACAGATGCGTCAGACATTTCCCGCTTTTCCAAACAAAAGACGAACATTTACATCCTGTCCAATTGCAGTACAGTAGTGGTACACCCTATAAGAAAAAAGTTCTGCCCAGACGTGTCGAGAACAAGTAGGGAACCAAGACATGGTTGAAGGAATAAAATGACTTAATTTGCTGCAGGAGCGAAAATAAACGTCTTGTTTCTTGTGGAGTGTGAAGCAGGCTTTAGACTGCGGCAGAGAGAGGGCAATGAACTAGCAGGGGCAGGAGGAGAACAGACTCTAACAGCGATACATGATGAATGAGATGAGTCTTTCTGACTGGAATGATTTGATTATGCATTTCTGTGTATAAACTAGATCTGTTTACCTTGTAAAAAGCCTTGAGGTGGCATCTGTTGTGAATTGTCACTATGTAAATGTACCTAATTGAACTCAACATACAAGGAGCTGTCCTTCAAATTCAGATAGTTTAGATAGTTTTTAGTCTCTTTATTCTCTCCTCTCAGAACGGTTCTGATAACTGCAATCAAAACATGGTCTGACATTCATGAGCAGAGCAGTCTTGCTGTATTCCTAATGACATTCAGCACTGAGGATGTAAAGGCACCTGCATTCTGCTTTACCTGCAGAAAGCGTGGCTTGTTCTGTTGGCTAATTATTTAGATTTTTCAGTGAGGAGCTAAAACAGTCTCTGTCCTCTCCTTGGATGCAGCAACCCATAGGACAGAGTGACTCTATAAACAAAGCAACCCTGTTTCCAACCCTAGAGGCATGGAAGCTTGCAAGAACATGTTCCTGTGGCTATGCTGTTTAAGCTTTTAATCACTGAAGCAGACACAAATGCAGCCTAATCTATGAATGTTCTATGGTAATTTATAAAATAAAACAAAATGTATTGCGATTTACCTGCTTTGGGAGAAGGTGGGAAAAAAGTGGAGGTCATAGTTTGGATGATGTTATTGCCTTTGTCCACTACTGCACTTTTGCTTTATGTTCTATATCTCCCTCCAAGTGGGACCAGCTCATTTAGTAAAACATAGGATGAGAATACAGCAGGGAGCTGGAAACGGAACATAGTGAAGTTATTGGAGGCAGTGAAGAAATAAGGGCTCTGGGAGAGATGCGAAGCAGAGAGTAGGGATAAAATTGGGTGCTAACTCAGGTTAATGCTAGAGGCTTTTAACACTAAATCAAGAGAGGAGTGAAATGTGGATGTAAAAACTGAGAAGAAGATAAAACAGAAAAGACAGGTGGAGGATGGAGAAGTGTAGTAAAAAGTGAAGGAATGAGCTTGTCAATGAATTGATCGCAAAGACAAAGTGCGTTGACTCATTATGGTTTTATTTCAATTTGGTTTTGACTCTGTGAAACTGTACTTTGTAAAAGTATGTATACCTTTTGAACGTTTCTGTATTGTGTCAGATTAAAAGCAGATTTTTTATGGATCTTTTTGGGATTATGTGTGAAAGAGCAATACAAAGTTGTCATGCTTAATGTGCAATAGGGCTCAAATGCAGACAGATCCAGAGGTCAAGTTGTGAAGAATATTTAATATTAACAAAAGGCAAACTTACAATTTATTGCCCCGGTTTCTTTATTTGAAAGGGGAGAGTTCTCTGAATAATGCAAAAGGAGAAAGAAGGTTAAGATTATCAATATTTTCTCCATAATAGGCCAAATAAAAGTAACAAAGTAATAACACAATGTGAATAATACAGATAACCAGCTTCACCACCAGCGCTGGACCACTGCTCAGCCGTCTTTAGAATAACTGGCAAAGAGTGGAAAGAAACAACCATTTCCATCTCTTCTTATACTCTAAGCTCCATCCTGTCAGGATGTTTCTCTCTGTGTGTGTGTGTGTGTGTGTGTGTGTGTGTGTGTGTGTGTGTGTGTGTGTGTGTGTGTGTGTGTGTGTGTGTGTGTGTGTGTGTGTGAGAGAGAGAGAGAGAGAGAGAGAGAGAACCTTATCTCTTAGTAACCGGACAGAGAAATCTGGTCTTCACAAAGAATATAGTGTTGCTGCAGCTGTGTGCATGAAAAGCAAAAAGCAAGAACTTAAATGGCAGGACAATCAGGCGAGAGACATGGAGAGCACAGGTGAGCTGAATGGGCTTGATAGAGTGAGTGTGAATGATCAATGAAGCAATGAGACTACACAAATAGAGCAGAGCTGTGAATCAAAGAAAATATCAAACAAGAGATCAGATAAACTTAGAACAGGAATAAATCTGCAACAAAGAACACAAGAATCAACCAGAAGACTAAGAACAGATAAAATAAACTAATGAAGCAACATATATTTGATAATAAAGAACCCTGAATATGGCAAATAATAGAGAGAGATAATAAAAAAGGAAACGGTGAGAACACAAACACAACTCAAAGCCATAACAAAAGTAGAGCATAATTGTAAAGTAGAAAGGGATACATGGCCTCTGAATGTAATGGTTGTACAAATACAATACTGACAGGTCTGATATTGTCTCCATCAGCTATGTTCATCTATGAACTGTGCACTTTGGACATTCTTCTTTGTAAAATAACCCAATGCAACAGGTTTTTGCATGGATTCAATTCCATAACCCCACAGCAATAAACAGGTATAGACAATGAATAATTGTAATAAGGGTACTAAATGCAATGAATGCCATGGTTTTATGGAGTTTAATTTTGTCATGGTCCTCCCATCTCACAACCTTTCAATGAAATGTGTCAGTATATTAAATAAAATCTGAACAAAACTCATTGATGTTTGTAGTTTGAAAATGACATGGAGCATATAAAGAACTGTATATCAGCATCCTTGTAAGTATATTGGCTCCTTGAGGTAGCAATAACAAAAACAACAGTTTTAATAACAATATAACAAAGATCTATGATAGTTCATTCTGTCAATTCATTATACCCACCACCATACACACCAAACTTTTGTAGTTTAAGAGTTATCTTTTCCTGACTGTCATAAGCTGTTAACCTCTATCAGCCCTACGTGTAATTTACATCATGCAGGGCAGTTGGGCCAGGGTGCGGGGGGAGAGGGTTAAATTTCCAATATAAACAGGAAATGGAGCAATCATAGCCAATATTCTGGTTCTCTAATCAGATCTTGGACATTTCAATACTTCACATGCATTTCTGAGCTCCAAGCTGGGAAAACAGAATTTGGGACATCTATATCCTTGAGCCAGAGAAAATGAGACCTGCCTCTGTCCTGCCCAAGGGAACTTAGCTCACAGACTCTAAGGTTACAAGCTCTTTCAAGACTCTGAGCATCAGTGCAATACCTGATTCTAATGGTATTCAAGTTTTTACAGTAGAATTTTGATGGAAATGCAAATGTGTGCTGAATACTTTTGTAGTATTCAGTTAAGACTTTGTATAATGTATGGCAAATTATAATTATATGGGATTTTTTAATTCTTAATTTCCCTTAACATTCATTTAATGTCAAGGTTTTCGTCAGGATATTTTTTGACCCACATGCAGAAACAAAGGACTGGTGACCAATGTTCCCTCACCGCTACCCACGTGTGCAATCGCGCACTGCATCTGGATATAACGTGCACAGCAAATCTATGCTGCACAGTAAATAAAATCCAAACTGAACTCTAAACAAAATAATAATGAACCACATTATTTTGTCACATTTTGCAATTCTGAGTGGTGTTCCACGGTCCCACTGTGTGCGACAGGTGCTGATTGGAGCACACCACTGATTGATGGGTGGGGCAGACGCCTTTACAGCTGGGCAGATTGCGTTGTGCGTCTTTACTTTTGAGGGCTACACCTGCTGTTTGTTTCTGGCGTGCTGTTTCTCCGCTGGCATTCTCAGCTGCAGTTGGAGTCCTTTGCAGCACACGGCATCTACTGGTTTCTGACAAGCCTTCTAGTTCACCTTCATTTTTGAAAAGCAACTCCATTTATACGTTTCTATATGAGTGCATGCCTGAGGACTACAGCAATATACACTCAGCAAAAATATAAATGCAACACTTTTGGTTTTGCTCACATTTTGTATGAGATTAACTCATATAAAAGGCCACTCTGATAGGTGCAGTTTTATCACACAGCACAATGCCACAGATGTTGCAAGATTTGAGGGAGCGTGCGATAGGCATGCTGACAGCAGGAATGTCAACCAGAGCTGTTGCTCGTGTATTGAATGTTCATTTCTCTACCATAAGCCGTGTCCAAAGGCGTTTCAGAGAATTTGTCAGTACATCCTACCAGCCTCACAACCGCAGACCACGTGTAACAACACCAGCCCAGGACCTCCATATCCAGCATGTTCACCTCCAAGATCGTCTCAGGCCAGCCACTCGGACAGCTGCTGAAACAATTTGTTTACATAACCAAAGAATTCCTGTACAGAAATGTCTCAAGAAAGCTCATCTGCATGCTAGTCATCCACATCGGGGTCTCCACCTGAGTCTGAGTCCCCAACCCCCCCATAAAACAAAACTGCACCTTTCAGAGTAGCCTTTTATTGTGGGCAGTCTAAGGCACATCTGTGCACTAATCATGGTGTCTAATCAGCATTTTGATATGTCACACCTGTGAGGTGTTTTATTAAGTCTGATGACCTCAAAGCGCTTTATACTGGTCAGTCATTCATCCATTCATGTACACCTTCACACCGTGATGGTGGAGAGCTATGTTAGCAGCCACAGCTGCCCTGGAGCAGACTAACAGAAGGGAGGCTGCACAGTACCATATGCTCGTGCTGAATCTTACCGCAGAAAATGTAAATAATTTAATGCCAATAAAATTTAAACTCAGAAAGATGTACATGTCTCTCAGTTCTTCCTTAGCAGGACTCTTACTCTGAAATAAAGCATACTATACAGCTCTTTAAAAAAATCCAAGTTTTCTTTTTTCATGTAATCAGGCTAAATCAGTTGTATTGGAACTAAGTAATCTAAAATAAATTATTGCTGTAACTTGATTTGGGCTGCGAATCAAGCGGGTAGCGCTGGTGCCTTGCTACAAGAAGGTTCTGGGTTCAAATCCAACACTGGGACTTTCTGTATGGAGTTTGCATGTTCTCCCCGTGCATGTGTGGGTTCTCTCTGGGTACTCTGGCTTCCTCCCACAGTCCAAAAACATGATTAAGTTAATTGGCTTCTCTAAGATTGTCCTTAGGTGTGAGTGAATGGTTGTCTCTGTGTTGCCCTGTGATAGTCTGGTGACCTGTCCAGGGTGTTTATTTATTTATTTTTGCATACACACAGCACAGAGCAGTAGATATGAAGTGCGGTGAACAAATCCTCAAGAGACACCATGGAAACATATTTAACAGAAATGAGGTGGAGAGAGACAGAGATAACCAGACAAACAGTCTCTCTTAAGAAGAGGAAATATGACGAAGCTTATGTAGCGCTTGGCTGCACTGTGACTGTGGTGGGAAACAAGGAAAGTCAGGTGTGTTTACTGTGTCTAAAAATTTTGGTAGCGGACAGCTTGAAGTCAAATAAATGAAGGTGTCACTTAAAAACATTACGCCCCAATAATGCTGGTAAGCAGCTTTTTTTTAGTGTAAATGTGCAGAATATAGCCAACATTCATCCCACATTGTGAACTACTTCAGTAAACCAGTGAGCACTGTTGGCATCATATAGGGTGCCATACCAAGGAGGACTGCAGCATTAGACATGGTTTCTGTGATTCCGCAAAATTTAAAACTATCCCTCTTTCCAAAGATACTGTCGCCCCACCTAAACATCACATTGCTAACAATCTTTAAGAACAGGTGATTGAGAAACTCAGAGACAAATGTTTTGCCTACAATTCAATATAGCAACTGACAGCAAAAAATACTTTATTGCTTATGTAGGTAGTGATATGACAAACCCCCTGCATTTGTGAGGAAGTACTTTTTTGTAAATATGTCAATATGAACATATTTACAAGTATGATGTCACAGAGAAATTTAGCTATTTTTGTTTTGTTTTGCAAATGGCAAAATTTCTTTTAGATACTAAAAAACAATGTTAATAAAGTTATTCATAGTTGTAAGAATATTGATTTTTTTTGTTTTCTTTAATGGTAACAAGGATAAAAATTATTCAATTCAATTAAATTTTATTTATATAACGCCAATTCATGAAACATGTCATCTCAAGGCACTTTTCAAAGTAAAATTCAATCAGATTATACAGATCGGTCAAGAAAATTCCCTATCTAAGGAAACACAGTAGATTGCATCAATTCTTGACAAGCAGCATTCACTCCTTGAGAAGCGTAGAGGTACAGGGAGAGTCGTCTGCATTGTCCATGGCTTTGCAGCAATCCCTCATACTGACTGACCAAGCATGAAGCGACAGTGGAAGGAAAAACTCCCCTTTAACGGGAAGGAATAACCTCCAGTAGAACCAGGCTCAGTATGAACGGTCATCTGCCTCGACCGACTGGAGGTTACAGAAGACAGAGCAGAGACACAACAAGAGAGACAAAAAAGCACTGAAGCACACATTGATCCAGGAATATGTTCTATATAAATGATATGCAGAGGTGTAGCCTACTTGCATTATAAGTACACCTAACACAATTTTTACATGTCGTATAAGAATTGTATGGACAAACAATACTGCTTACAGTCATGATGGACTTTTTTTTTGGGGGGGGGGGGGGTTGCGTCAAATATTTTCTTCTTCCTAGGGGGATTGTGACAAAAAAATAAGAAGCAAAAAGACAAAAAAAAAAAAGAAGCACTGGGTTACACCAAGTTGGAGGAAGCTTAAGGCGCAGGGCTAAGGCCACAATCTATTTCCAAAGGACCAATATACCTGGGGCAGAGTTTTTTTATGTAGATATAATAGGGCTGGATGATACAGAAAAAAAGCTTATCGATAAAAATAAATGCATATTGATCGATATCGATAATTATTGAAAATATTTAAAACCATATTTTATGTGCAGCTCTGCCTGGACATTTTATGATATTGCTAAATAGTTTAATTTTAATAAAGAACACAAACACAGAATTCCAATTAAATCTTTATTTAACCGAATCTTCCTCAGTTTCGTCTGCCATGATTTGGGACGCGGCCAAGGCCACTTTAAGAGGGCAGCTCATTTCCTATAGTTCTTTTCAGAAAAGAATTTCGGAGGAAAACAGAAGAGTACTGGAGAATGAGGTGTCTAGGCTGGAACATATACACAAACAGTTTCCTACATCTGAGAATCTCAGGGCATTGGTTGCTGCCAGGACCAAGCTGAATATGGACTATACTCGCCAGGCTCAGAAGCTGTTACTCTATACTAAACAAAAACACTATGTATTTGGAAACAAGTCTAGCCGCCTGCTTGCCTACCAGTTAAAAAACCAAATCAACGATCGCTCTATCAATATGATAAGAACATGTAATGGAGATGTTACTTGTGATCCTTCTGTTATTAATAACACTTTCAGAGACTTTTATAAATCCCTTTATACAGCTGGTAAAATAGAATCAGATATTGGTTCCTATTTAGATGGTGTTCCTTTACCTCAAGTTTCAGAAGAGGCTTGCTCTGCTCTTGACGCTGCTTTCACACCTGAAGAGGTCTGGGCTGCAATTCAATCGATGCCTAATGGAAAGTGTCCTGGTCCCGATGGATTTCCACTGGAATTTTTTAAGAAGTTCTGGCCCGAGATCCATCCTATCTTTTTACCTGCTATAAATGATATCCTGGCTGGAGGTGTGCCTCCATCTTGGAACTTTGCTTCCATCAGCTTATTGTTAAAGAAAGATAAAAAGGCCTTCGATCGGGTAGAATGGCCCTTTTTATTCCTAGTTTTACAGAAATTTGGCTTGGGCCCTAACTTTATTAACATGATTAAAGCCTTCTACTCCAATCCAGTAGCCATGGTTAATACCAATGGTTTGCTGTCAGACAGTTTTTCTGTTCAGAGGGGT
This sequence comes from Fundulus heteroclitus, assembly GCF_011125445.2. Lineage (NCBI taxonomy): Eukaryota > Metazoa > Chordata > Actinopteri > Cyprinodontiformes > Fundulidae > Fundulus > Fundulus heteroclitus. Next base: position 38,717,694 of record NC_046383.1, on the reverse strand, counting down.
TGTAGACAGGGGTGCCCCTTGTCACCTTTGTTGTTTACCTTGTTCATTGAACCCTTAGCTGTGGCTATTAGGTCTAATCCAGACATATCTGGAATTAGGGTGGGTGACGTTCACCATGTGATCTCCCTTTTTGCTGACGATGTCCTTTTATTCCTGAAAAATCCAAATAAATCGGTCCCAGCCGTACTTAGCTCCATTGATAAATTTAGTGCTCTTTCGGGTTATAAGATTAATTTAGACAAGTCTGTCGCTTGCCCTTTCAACATCCCTCAAGAAATGGTGCTACAACCTATTTTTCATACATCTAAAAAAGGTTTCAAGTACCTGGGTATTTTTGTTACCCCTGATTTGAAAGATTTGTTCTCATCAAACTATTCCCCCCTGGTCCAGAACATTAAGAATGATCTGCTGAAATGGTCCACTTTACCTATATCACTTCTCGGTAGGGTTAATACAATAAAAATGAATATTCTCCCTCGCTTAAGCTACCCGTTTCAAAACCTCCCCTGCTACTTGTCCCTTACATTCTTTAAATCACTTAACTCCCATATTTCTCGTTTTATTTGGAATAATAAGCATCAACGAATTAGGTTCTCCACTCTTGTTAAACCCAAGCAGTTGGGTGGTTTATCTTTACCTAATTTGCAGCTGTACTATTGGTCTGCTCAGCTTAAAATTATGACGGACTGGTTCTCTAGTAGAGACACCTGTTTATGGAGGGGCCTTGAATCCTTATCATGCTGTCCTAGAAGGTTAAGTTCCCTCCCGTTCATCAATAACTTGGATCAGCTGGACTCCCTGAAGGAAAACATTGTAGTTTATAGTACTTTGTTAGCTTGGCAAGACATAAAAAAATATTCGAATATTCCCCCCTTCATCTCAATTAGATCTCCCCTGACTTTGAACCCTGACCTACCTTCTTCTATTAGAAGTATTGGCCTATTGAATTGGTCTCGTTCTGGTCTGAAGGACTTCAAAGATCTGTTGATTTCTGGTGATATTAAATCATTTAATCAGATCAGAGACGAGAGCAACATTCCTCAGAAAGATTTTTATAAATATCTTCAAATCCGGCATTTTATGGACT